>NW_025153787.1:0-1417 GCF_004010195.1 Chiloscyllium plagiosum | reverse complement strand
CTATTTACAACTCTGAGCCTCATTTCTCTCAACAGTTTGTTATCAGCCTCCAACACCTTCACAATATCCTGTTCCACTACACACCCGTATTGAAATGACATCAACTTAATTTCTCAACCACGAAAGAGCTGTCGTCGTCACTGGTTGTCATCCTTCGGCCGAGGTCTCCCTGGGTTGTATTCGGTCTTCTACTGCAGAGACGTTTCACATGAATCATGTGCTTTTGTTTGAGAATGATTTGAATGGCAATATCTCTCGAGATGGTAATTACTCTCTCAGTGGCAGTAGGTCTCCATCTAACTATCAAAAATGCCTGTTTCTTTTGACCCCAAATATTGGCTTCTCTCATTGGCTCGAGCTTGGCAAAAGCAATAAATTCAAACTCGATTGGGTTTTCGTGTCCTGTGGTATCATTTAAAATAATTGGTTGAATTCGAATTGTTGAGAAAACAGCAACCAAAACTCAGGACTTTGTTTCACAACTAATTTTTCATTGCACTCTGAGACAGCTGGCTAGCGACGTGACAGTTGTCTGCCAGCTCGCAGTGCAAAACAGCTTTCACTCTCTCTTAAACACCTTCGACTTAATGACACCTTTCCCCTTCAGACAAAAAAAGAAGTATCAAACTCAAAAGCTGTGTTCATTTCTTTTTTCAAATTCTTAACCCCCATTACAAGGAAATGCACAGGACATTAATCTAAGTTCACATCAGTTCCTGCACGCGCGCGCACATACACATTTACACGTCCACACACACGCTTGCACAACTGTTATCTGTTTAGTCTTAACTGTACATTTTCCGTTAAATCCGCAATAATGCCTCAGCTATCACATAGCGGAGTCTTACGACCTATAACATATACAGTTTGGAAATTAAAAGTCTATTACATAGGTCTTCAACGAAATAGTCTCATATTCTTATCTTTGAATCGTGTCAAGAATGTAAAGAGATAGTGTTCACAATTTGTTCACAACTGTCCTTGACACATTGTTTGCCAAGTTAACATTTCAATATTGTCAGGCCAGTACCAGACTCGTTAATTCCTTTTCAATGACAGAGTATCTTCTCTGCTAGGTGTTGACATTTTTCCGAAAATTAACCGAATGGCCGTTCAATTCCATCGTTATCTTCCTGCAGCATTACCTCTCCGACCCCTTTATCACTTGCATCGATTGCAACTTTGGAGCGTTTCAAAAATTTTGGTGTAGCTCGAACTTGTTCGATGATTCATACTGCTTTGAAATTGCCAAATGTCTCCTGGCATTGTTCTATCCAATGAAAAGTTGTTTGTCTTCAGTGAATCTGTAGCCGTACGAATACGCTGCTGAAGTCAGGAACAAACTTCTGGTAGAATTCACTTATTCCCAAAAACGGAAACACCTCTTTCTTCTAGAGTTGTCGTGGAAATTCCTCGA
>NW_025153786.1:0-1417 GCF_004010195.1 Chiloscyllium plagiosum | reverse complement strand
CCGCCCTGCATTCGGCCTGTGGTGGGTTTGTGCTAACAATCTTGTCGATTGAAATTCAAGTCCGATACGCAGAGACTGCTCTCTGTGCATGTCACCCTCAGTGCTTTCTTCGACATGGTTTCATCCTTGGGGAGAATTTATTCATCACTGGGGTGTCGTATGTGTGGTAGTAGATATCCATCATCAAGCGATTTTCTTCACTGCTTTTGACCACTTAATATAAAATTTCTTGAGCTTTACAATCATTGTTGACGAATTCCAGGGTAATTCATTTCTTGTCTGTATACCACAGTGCCACCAACACTGATAGGTCTCTCCTGCAGGTTGGACAGTATGGTGCTGGGGCTTAATGAAACATTACCGAACAGGTCTGATTTTGTGAGCATGACTGTGTCAGATTGTTTCCTGAATAGTCAAAATACAGATTAATGGCAACAAGGGAGCAGAGGATAATGGGTTAAAAAGTGGAATGAAAGCCAATTAATTAGAATATGTCTTTTATTCTCGAGAACATTGAGGAATTGAATGGACACATTGAGGGAAAATAATATGATTTAATTAAAATGGCTGCAGGGTGGCCGATATTGAGAAGTGAAAATCCAGACGAGTTTGGTTTTAATTTGCTTTGTTCTATGATAAAGGAATTGCACCCATAAATTCGGAAAAAAAATCTGAGAACAAATCATCAAGGTATTGCCATGGGAAATTCGCTCACTGATATTCCCCAAAATATTCTTTCGACAACATTCTCCGTAAGATTCTACATCCAACATTCTCCAGAACATTGTGTAACTGACGTTTTCCTGAACATTCTGTAACCAACATTCTGTGCAACATTCGATAATTGACCTTCATAAAAATATTCTGAAACCGAAGTTCTCAGGAGCATTGTATAACTGACATTCCATGTAAATTACATAAGTGAATGACAGGGAGCATTCCATAACCCACATTCTATAAACTATTTTGTAACAGACTTTCCCCAGATAATTCTGCAACTAACGTTTCCTGGAACATTCCGACAGTGATATTGTCCAGAACATTGCGTAACTGACATTTCCCGGAATATTGTGTAACATAAATTCTGTGCAGCATTCTACACATGACATTATTTCAAATTGGCCTGGTATTAGTTAACTTAACTAAAGATATAATTCAGAGGGGTGAGACCCCGTTCCAGAGAGAAGGAGACGCAGTTTCCAAGACTTCTCAGACAATTAAAGGAATGAGGATGTTTTCCCTGCGTTTGTATTTCTTCTCTACAAATGTCGTCCAGAATTTTGACTAAAAGACAGAAACTTCCAAACTCTCGTTGTCGTCAAGGAACTGGAAGAAACGGTAACGTATTGCCCCTCCATATTAGAAACTGAAAATAAGTGACCAGTATCTGCTCTCGAGGGATCCAGTTTGTGGGAAT
>NW_025153785.1:0-1417 GCF_004010195.1 Chiloscyllium plagiosum | reverse complement strand
CCTGAACTTGACAGTCTGTCCCTTAATACCTGATCATTACACACCCACTCCCTTAATTCCTGATCATGACAGTCTGTCCCTTAATTCCTGACCATTACACACACTCCCTTAATTCCTGATCATGACAGACTGTCCCTTAATTCCTGACAATTACACACACTCCCTTAATTTCTGATAAGGACAGACTGTCCCTTAATTCCTGACCATTACACACACTCCCTTAATTCCTTATCATTGTAGACTGTCCCTTAATTCCTAACCATTACACACACTCCCTTAATTCCTTATCATTACAGACTGTCTCTTAATTCCTGATCATTACACAGACTCCGTTAATTCCTGATCAGTACACACGCCCCCTTAATTCCTGACCATTACACACACTCCCTTAATTCCTGATCATTACACACTTTCCCTTAATTCCTGACCAGTACACACACTCCCTTAATTCCTGACCATTACAAACGCTCCCTTCATTCCTGGTCATTACACACAATCCCTTAACTCCTTTTCATTGCACACACTCCCTTAGATCCTAATCATTACAGACTGTCCCTTAATTCCTGACCATTACACACACTCCCTTAATTCCTGAACTTGACAGACTGTGCCTTAATTCCTGACCATTAGACACACTCCTTTAATTCCTGACCATTACACACACTCCCTTAAATCCTTATCATTATACACACTCCCTTACATCCTGATCATAACAGACTGTCCCTTAATTCCTGATCATTACACACTGTCCCTTAACTCCTGACCATTACACACGCTCCCTTAATTCATGATCATTGCACACACTCCGTTAATTCCTGACCATTAGACATCCTCCCTTAATTCCTGATCATTACACACGCTCCCTTAATTCCTGATCATTACACACACTCCCTTAATTCCTGAACTTGACAGACTGTCCCTTAATTCCTGACCATCACACACACTGCCTTAATTCCTGATCATTATAGACTGTCCCTTAATTCCTGACCATTAAACACGCTCCCTTAATTCCTGATCATTACTCACATTCCCTTAATTCTTGGTTATTACACACACTCCCTTAATACCTTATCATTGCAGACTGTCCCTTAAATGCTAACCATTACACACACTCCCTTAATTCCTTATCATTGCAGACTGTCCCTTAATTCCTGACCATTGCACACACTCCCTTAATTCCTGACCATTACACACACTCCCTTTGTTCCTGACCATTACACACACTCCCTTAATTCCTGATCAGTACACACGCTCCCTTCATTCCTGATCATAACACACATTCCCTTAAATCCTGACCATTACACACACTCCCTTAATTCCAGATCATGACAGACTGTCCCTTAATTCCTGACCATTACACACACTCCCTTAATTCCTGATCATGAGACTGTCCGTTAATTCCTGATCATTACACACG
>NW_025153784.1:0-1417 GCF_004010195.1 Chiloscyllium plagiosum | reverse complement strand
AGAAGCTAGCTTTAGCAGCCAAAGGCATTGTGGTCACAAGAGCAGGTCATAGTCAGAGATTTTCGCGACTCCCTAAAGCCTGTCTAACACATAGCCTGCGACGACATGCCACCTCTGATTTGTCACCGGCAGTCTCCACTAACAGCTGTTCACTCTCCGAGCGAGAACGTTATTCACCACATTGACCAAATGTTCTTCTCTTTCTTTCGTTCTTTCCCGACCAACTGTTTACTCTTTTACAGTACAGAATGAGACATGATGGGATAGTTCCTGTTCGCCTGAATGCTTGCAGTGTTAAAGAAACAATGCACAGGAGAAGCACAGCAGATTAGTCAGCATCTCAGTTGCAAGAGACATTTAAATCACAACTTTCTTGAGGATTCCTTAGTGCAGTTGCAACAATACTGAAAAGCTCAACACCGTCCAGAACAGAGAAACTGAATTGAGCAGCAACACACAACTAATAAAACATCGACAAACATCCATTCCCACCACCAGCAAACACTCAGACATGCAGTCTGCACCATCCACAAGACGCACTGCAGATATTCACCAAGGGTCCTGAAACAGTACATTACAAACTCACAACTACTTCCATCTAAAAGTAAAAGGGTAGTAGACAGGTAGTAAATACCTACAACCCACTTACCATCCTGCTCTGGAAATATATTGCCGTTCCTCTAGAATCAGTGGGTCAAAATTGTGGATTTCACTCCCCTATAATTCGGGTCTACCGACAGCACACGGAAACGATGGTTCAAGAAAGCAACTCATCATCACCTTGTCCAGTCAAATCAGGATGAACAATAAATGCTGACCTGTTCTGGAATACCCACATCCGACGAAGAATGAAAATCATACGCTTTTGTGTTTTGAGGGGTTCTCTCTTACTGAGATATATCTGGTTTTATTTGATGGGTATCAAAGATGAGGATTTGCATTTGGGAAACTGAAACAAAGCATCACATCAGAATTTGATGGAGTTGCTTTGTTCCATGTAGCCCGAACCTCACCCGCCTTTGAAAATGAAAGCAGAATGTTACATTCACAGTGAAGTGAAAGCATTCACTATCTGAACTATCCAGACATAATTGGAGGGGCGCTGGATAGAAACAGCGGTAATGTGGTGACGATTCAATTACTTGTCTGTACTGAAAATTCATCAGTGCAACCACACCGGGGAAAAGCCATTCAACTGTTCTGAGTGTGGAAAGGGAGTTACTCAGTTTTCTAACTTGCTGACTCACCAGTGGGTTCACATGGAGAAGAAACCATTTAATTGTCCAGAGTATGGAAAAGGCTTCAAAAGTTCTCACGAACTGCTGTGCCACGTTGATGAGAAACCATTCAAGTGTTCTCACAGAGGGAGTGGGTTCAGGCCGTTATTTGATCTCACTTTACATCTGCGAACCCAGTG
>NW_025153783.1:0-1417 GCF_004010195.1 Chiloscyllium plagiosum | reverse complement strand
ACTGACCCCACTCTGTCATTGTGACACATCCAGAGAAGAGCAGAGTGACCTCACTCTGTCAATGTTTTTCAACCAGAGAAGAACAGACTGACCCCAGTCTGTCAATATAACTCACACAGGGAAGTCCAGACTGACCTAACTCTGTCAGTGTAACTCACCCAGGGAATAGCAGACTGACCTCACTCTGTCAATGTTACCCACCCAGGGAAGAGCAGACTGACCCAACTCTGTCAATGTTACCCACCCAGTGAAGAGCAGACTTACCCCACTCTGACAATGTTACCCACCCAGTGAAGAGCAGACTGACACCACTCTGTCAAAGTAACTCACCCAAGGAGGAGCAGACTGACCCCGCTCTGTCAATGTAACTCACCCAGGGAAGAGCAGACTGACCCCGCTCTGTCAATGTAACTCACCCAAGGAAGAGCAGACTGACACCACTCTGTCAATGTAACCAACCCAGGGAAGAGCAGACTGACCTCACTCTGCAAAATAATTCACACAGTTAAGCGCAGATTGAGCCTACTCTGTCAATGTAACTCAAACAGGCAAGAGCAGACAGACCCCGCTCTAACAATGTCACACACCCGCGGTAGAGCAGACTGACCCCACTCTGTCCGACATACTTACACACCAAGGGCAGGTTAATCCCACTATGTCAAAGTAACTCACCCATCGAATAGTAGACTGACTCCACTCTGTCAATGTAACTCACACAGGCAAGCGCAGCTTGACGCCACTGTATCAAACCAATTCACACAGAGAAGAGCAGAATTACCGCACTCTCTCAATGTACACATCCAGTGAATAGCAGACTGACGCCACTTTGTCAATGTTACCCACCCTGGGAAGAGCAGACTGACCCCACTCTGCCAATGTAACTCACACAGGCAAGAGCAGACTGACCTAACTCTGTCAAACTAATCACTCAAGCAACGGCAGACTGATCCCAAACTGTCAATGTAACACACCCAGGGAAGGGTTGACTGACCCCACTCGGTCCAACAAACTTACACACCCAGGGCAGACTAACCCCACCCTGTCAAAGTAACTCACCCAGAGAAGAGCAGACTGACTCCACTCTGTCAATGCAACACACCCAGGGAATAGCAGACTGACCCCACTCTGTCAATGTAACACACCCAGGGAAGAGCAGACTGACCTCACTCTGTCAATGTAACACACCCAGGGAGGAGCAGACTGACCCCACTCTGCCAATGCAACACACCCAGGGAATAGCAGACTGACCTCACTCTGTCAATGTAACACACCCAGGGAAGAGCAGACTAACCTCACTCTGTCAATGTAACCCACGCCGGCAAGAGCAGACTGCCCCCACTCTGTCAATGCAACACCCAGGAAAGAGCAGACTGACCTCACTCTTTCAATTTACCCCACCCAGGAAGAGCAGACTGAT
>NW_025153782.1:0-1417 GCF_004010195.1 Chiloscyllium plagiosum | reverse complement strand
GGGAGTGCCAAACTGTCTGAACGCCAGTACTGAAGTAGTGCCGCACTGTCAGAGGGTCAGTACTGAGGGAGAGCCACACTGTCAGAGAATCAGTACTGAGGGAGTGCTGCACTGTCAGAGGGTCAGTACTGAGGGAATGCCACACAGTCAGAGGATCAGTACTGAGGGAGTGTCACACTGTCTGAACGCCAGTACTGAGGGAGTGCCACACTGTCAGAGGGTCAGTACTGAGGGTGTTCCGCACTGTGAGAAGGTCAGTACTGAGGGAGTGCCACACTGTCACATGGTCAGTACTGAGGGAATGCTGCACTGTCAGAGGGTCAGTACTAAGGGAGTGCTGCACTGTCAGAGGGTCAGTACTTAGGGAGTGCCGCATTGTCAGAGGGTCAGTACTGAGGGAGTGCGGCACTGTCAGAGGGTCAATACTGAGGGAGTACCGCACTGTCAGAAGTTCAGTACTGAGGGAGGGCTGCACAGTCAGAGAGTCAGTACTGAGGGAGTGCCGTACTGTCAGAGGGTCAGTACTGAGGTAGTGATGCACTGTCAGAGGGTCAGTACTGAGGGAGTGCTGTACTGTCAGAGGGTCAGTACTGAGGGAGTGCTGCACTGTCAGTGGGTCAGTACTGAGGGAGTGTGGCACTGTCAGACAGTCAGTACTGAGGGAGTGTGGCACTGTCAGAGGGTCAGTACTGAGGGAGGGCTGCACTGTCAGAGGGTCAGTACTGAGGAAGTGCTGCACTGATGGAGGGTCAGTACTGAGGGAGGGCCGCACTGTCAGAGGGTCATGAATGAGAGAGTGCGGCACTGTCAGAGGGTCAGTACTGAGGGAGTGCTGCACTGTCAGAGGGTCAGTACTGAGGGAGTGCCACACTGTCAGAGCGTCAGTACTGAGGGAGGGCTGCACTGTCGGAGGGTCAGTACTGAGGGAGTGCCACACTGTCAGAGGGTCAGTACTGCGGGAGTGCCGCACTGTCAGAGGTTCAGTACTGAGGGAGGGCTGCACTGTCGGAGGATCAGTACTGAGGGTGTGCCGCACTGTCAGACGGTCAGTACTGTGGGAGTGCTGCACTGTCAGAGAGTCACTACTGAGGTTCTGCCGCACTGTTGGAGGGTCAGTACTGAGGGAGTGCTGCACAGTCAGAGGGTCAGTACTGAGAGAGTGCGGTACTGTCAGAGGGTCAGTACTGAGGGAGAGCTGCACTGTCAGAGAGTCAGTACTGAGAGAGTGCGGCACTGTCAGGGTCAGTACTGAGGGAATGTGGCACTGTCAGAGGGTCAGTACTGAGGGAGAGCTGCACTGTCAGGGTCAGTACTGAGGGAATGTGGCACTGTCAGAGGTTCATTACTGAGGGTGAGCCGCACTGTCAGAGAGTCACTACTGAGCTTCTGCCGCACTGTCAGAGGGTCAGTACTGAGA
>NW_025153781.1:0-1417 GCF_004010195.1 Chiloscyllium plagiosum | reverse complement strand
ACATCAGACACCTGCTATCCCACCCATCTATAATCCAACCTAACACGTTACACACTGACACCCTATACATTTCTCATCCTAGCCACCCTGCAAAACCTAAACGTTACCCCTGAACATTTCTGGCTTGGGAACTCTGCAGATTCAAAACCATTTCTGCTGAGGTTCCTAACTCGCCTCCTAGGAGAAAATGTTTTTATCTTTTGAACTGGGTTGTTCTGAAGTAAATCTTTGAACATTCTGTTCTGAAGTCAAAACTAAATCTTATTGACTTACCTTTTTTGCATTTTGCCTCTTCAGCTATCATGCTCACATTACCACCATCTCACCATGCCACTTAGCATCTACACAATGCCAGGAATCTTGCCATACTTGCTGGTAGGCCTCAGTCATGGCAAGTGGGACATTCATCACTCAAAGGTCTCAGCACAGTAAGTGCAGTCTTTAATATCAGTCCAGACCCTACTTGGAGCAGTCAGTTTGTACCCTGTACTCATAAATTGAATGTTGACCAGTTTTGACTCTCTCTGCCCTAATTTGGGCTCCAAGAATGACACAGGCAGGTATTACAGAATGTGAAAGTGCATGGCAGAGCAATTTACTGTTTGTGCAGATGGCATGGTTTCCTGAGTGAGTAGGCAGAGCAGACAGCATACAGGGTTAGTGATGTCACAGTGACTTGGGTGGTGCCAGTGAATGGTGAAGATGTTGCAGGCTCAGGATCAGATGGGGGTTGAGATGAAAATGCTTTGTGGGAGGTGGATACAGTTGTATGGATGGAGTGAGTGTGAATATCAGAAAGAAATGGTGGCATTTCTGCTGGTGAATTGGAGAAGGACATTCTTCATACAGTGCTAGGCATTTCTATAAATGGCTGCAATGCTTCATCATGGGGAGGCAATCTTCCACCAGGTCAGATGGTTTGTTGTTGTGTCTTCCACTGTTGATCATGGAGATGAGGAAGTCTTGCCTCTGCAGCATCCCACCCAGCAGGATCCCCAAGTCAATTCCATGTCAGAGACAATTGTCAGGAACAATGCAGGCTAGTTCCAGACTGACAGCACTTACCTAGAAGCATGATGAGGTTTGGATTATGGCACTGGTGCCAGGGAGACCTGAAAGTTTCAGGATCTCCAATGGGTGGTGAGTTGTTCCACCAACAGAGCACAGTAAGATGAAGTGGCAATATGATATGTTTTTCATCTTGATGGCCCAAACAGCATCCATATACAAAAATAAAATGTTTATTTATAATTTTCAAAAGGAATGGAGTCTAGGCAACAATGGTATACAATATATAAGTCCCAGACATACTGAGAAGTATCTAAGAGCTAAAATAAATCCGTGGTTAGGGTATAAAGATAGTAAGTTTGGTAAGATATAGCAAGGAAACTTGTTCAATCTTGTAGGGTTTCTCCAG
>NW_025153780.1:0-1417 GCF_004010195.1 Chiloscyllium plagiosum | reverse complement strand
TACAGGGCCTTGGTGAGATATCATCTCGAACATGGTGCAGTATTGTGGGCAGTTTTGATCTCCGTACCTAATGAAGGACAAACCTGACATTGAGGGAGAGCAGTGAAGGATGACCAGACTGATCTCTGGGATGACAGGCTTGTTGTGGGAGCAGAGTTCAGGGCGACTGGGACTGCATTGTGTGGGGTTTAGGAAAATAGTGGAGATCTCAGTGAAATATACAAAACTCTGACAGGGTGAGACAGACTGGGAGCAGGGATGATAATTCCCCTGGCTGGGACGTCGAAAACAAGGCCACAGTATTAGGTACAGGCAGGTCATTCTGCATTGAGATGAGAATAAATGTCAGCTCTCACTGACTGGGGAACCTGGGGAATTCGGTCGCACCTGGAAACCAAGACACTGATTATAAATAAGGAATTTGAGACAGTAAAGGGATGGTAGGAGAGCAGGAGTGCGGTGTGGAAATGAAGGGCCAACCATCATTTCATAGAGTTGGGTGGCAAACTCGATGGACCAAACGTACTGCTGCACCGCCTATTTTATACTTTCCCAAGGTTACTCACATTAACGGATATGTATATCGTGTGGGGTAAGTGCATTGAGGAGATTTTTTCCATGAACTAGAATGGGGGAGGCTCAAAGTGTTGTATGATCTACTCCTTTCCCGCTGTTTCTGTGCAGTCTGTGGGAAAGCTCGGTAAATGCTGTCACAAGCTCTCAGATGTTAGGAGAAGGTCTCTGCAGGGTCGACAGGACTGTGTTCCCATTCCCTTTTCCAACACTGATGCTGAAGCCGGGTGTTCTGTCCGGTTTCATCCTTTCAGACCTCGGAGTAGTTTGATACAAATGAGTGCCCTTGCTTGGCCGTTTTAGAGACCATTGAAATGTTTATCACATGTCAGGGTCTTTGGAGTCAGTTTAAGGCCAGCCCAGGAAATCACGGGAGATTCACTTCCTAAAAGTATATTGGAGAAGGAAATTCTGTTTACAATCCATATTAGTTTCAAGGTCACTGTTACTGACACCACATTTTAGATCTCGATATTTTATTAATTGTCTTTAATTTCCACCCGCTGCTAGATCATTAGCCTGGTCTGGATTAGTAATCCAGTGACATTTCCACAACAGCACCATCTCCACATGGGGACCTGTCAAAAACCACACTGAACAGGTTATTTCTGTGCTGCTTGTCAGCTCTGTCAAAAAGAACTCCCACCAATTTGACTGTCGTGATGGGAATGAGGAGGTGGTAATTGGTCAGATTGTAATTATTCCCGTCTTAGGGGACGGGACTTAGCTGAGTAATTTTCCACATTGCCAGGGAGATGTCAGAGTTTGAGCTGGAATGAAAAAGCTTCCTCAGGGACACGGCTTGTTGTGTAGCACAAGTCTTCAGTCCCATTGCAGGAATGGG
>NW_025153779.1:0-1417 GCF_004010195.1 Chiloscyllium plagiosum | reverse complement strand
TCACTCCCGGGTATCTGTTATCCGATACATAAAGACAACTGAACCCTTCGATTAAATTCCAATTGTAAATTCAGTCCCGGGTACCTGTCATTCTATACATAAACCCCCCCGAACCCCTCGATTCAATTCCAGGCTGCAACTAAATCCTGGCTATCTGCTATTCTGTACATAAATCACACTAATACCTTCAATTAGATTTCAGTCTCTAACTCACTCCAAGGTGTCTGTTATTCTATATATTAACACCACAAACCCCTGGATTAGATTCTGCTCTAAAAATCATTCCCAGATATCTGTTATTATTTTTGTAACTGCCATGAATTCCTCGATTAGATTAGTCTGTAAATCACTCCCAGATACATGTGATTTTATGTTCCAACCACACTGAAACCCTCGATTTGATTCCAGTCTGAAACCCACTCCCAGGCCCCTATTATTCGACACATAAACCACCCTGAAACTCTTGATCGATTCCACTGGGTAACACACTCCCACATTTATGTTATTCTGTACAAACACCAACCTGAACCCCTCGATTAAATTCCAGTCTGTATCTCATTCCTCGATACCTGTTCTTCCATTCAAAAACAAAATCCTGAAAACTTGAATTGGATTGACGTCTGTAACTCACTCCTGGATAACTGTTATTCTATATACAAACCATCCCAAGTCCCTCGATTAGATTCCAGTCTGTAACTCAATCCTAGGTGTCTGTTTTTCGAGGTATAATACAGCACAAATCCCTGGGCTGATTTCCAGTCTGTGAAGCATTCCTCGATGTCTGTTATTTCATGTCAAAACTGCCCTGAACCCCTCTATTAGATTCCAGTATAAAAGGCATTCCTGGTTGTGTGTAATTTTATATCTATGTATATGTACCTTGAACCCCTCGATTAGATTGCAGTTTGTAAATCACTACTGGTTATCAGTTATTCTGTAGATGAACCAACCCAAACCCCTCAATTCGGTACTAGTCTATAACTCACTCCCCGGTAATTCGATAAACAAAACACCTCAAATGCCTGGATGAAATGCCACTCTGCAAATCAATACTGGGTATCTGTTATTTTCTCTCTCAACCACCCTGAACCCCTTAATTAGAATCCAGGCTGTAACTAACTCTCAGCTACGTGTTATTCTGTGAGGAAACGACCCTGAACACCTCGGCTGGATTCCAGTCTGTAACTCACTCATGGGTATCTCTCATTCTGCATATAAACCACCATAACACCATCGATTGTATTCCGGGTCTGCACATCACTCCCAGGTATGTCGTATTCTTTAGATAAATCATCTGAAACTCTCGATTAGACTCCAGCCTGGACCACGCACTCAGGAAATACCACCTCGACCCCTCAATTACATTCCGGTCTGTAGCTCACTCCCAGTTCCCTATTATTCTCTATATATAAACTGC
>NW_025153778.1:0-1417 GCF_004010195.1 Chiloscyllium plagiosum | reverse complement strand
TGCCTTGGAGGTATATATGTACATTGTAGACCTTGCAATGTTTCTGTAAAAAGCAGACATTTCCTGTCTTTCATTAAGTCACGTTCATGTACATTTCAAATTCACTAAAGCCAAGTTTATTCTCGTATCTTAGTGGCTTGCACGACTCAGGTATGTGCCCGTAATATATAAAAAAAACTGCTTGTATTCAGCCGTCTTGTAAAATTCAATATATTAAGATCACTATTCCCCAAAGCTCCTCTACAGCAAAGTCTTCGATTTGCTCTTCTGATCACACACCAACTCCAAAATTGCCTGATCAACAGCTCGGTGCTCAATTGACTACTAAAGCAACCCATCTCAGACATGCTCATGATATCCGTTTTCCCAGCATTAACATTCACTTGGGTAAACACTGGTGAGACGTAACTTGAAGCTGTCCATTATTACTCACAAACCTGTATGTCTATTTTCCTGTTTTATAGCATACCCAGCCTTTGTATTGCAGCTTTCACTTTGATACATAACTCTCATGAAGGTTTGCTTCTCCTTGCTGTTTCTAAGGTCCACCTTACCAGATTCTGTGGAACCTGAGTGACGTGGGGTCTGGCGAGGTTAATGGTAGATTCAGACAAGATGTTTGGCGAGGCATATCTCAACATGGTTATTATCTCACCACATCTTCCCCGTTCTTCTCAAGCGTCATTCTGATATTGTCTCCAGATCTCCCGTTATGCTGGTGGAGTAGAGAAGGACAATGATCTTTTAGCAAAGCTGTGTATTCCCCAGACAGCTGAGACTGCTCTAACCTGGGTGGGAACTTTACAGCAGGGTGGTAAAGTGTTCCTGCTGCTGTACAGGGTATTAGTGAGATCACATCTGGAGTAGTGCATACAGATTTAATCTCCTCACCGGGGAAAGGAAGTGGGAATGAACTCAAAGATTGTTCCCTCAGCTGATTTCTGCAACGAAGGTGTTAATCATAGAATCGCTGCAATGTGGAAGCAGGCCATTTGGCTCATCAACTCCACACTGATCCTCCGAAGACCATCCCATCTAATCCCACCACCCACCCCACCCAATCTTGTAACCTGGCATTTTCCATGACTGATGCAACTGGCCTCCACATCCCCAAACGTTATGGGTAATTTAGCTTGGCCAATCCACCTTATCTGCATATCTTGGGACTGTGGGAGGAAACTGAATACTGAAATTGTACTAGGATCTCTGGTGCAGTGAGGCAGCAGTGCTAACCTCTAACCTACCCAGTGTGGGCAACACAACTGGCCTGTATAGTTCAGCCCTTGAAAAGTGACATTTGAGCAGGGAGATTCCATAAGTCCCCAAACCTGTCATTGAGCAACAGGAAGTGGACATTGAGATCTTCAGCGACTTGGTCAGGAATAGGAGCAGGACACAATGTAAGAATACCAGGAAG
>NW_025153777.1:0-1417 GCF_004010195.1 Chiloscyllium plagiosum | reverse complement strand
GTCAGGAACACTAGGAATTCACTGTCAGGAACGATGGGAGCTCACTGTCAGGAACACCAGGAGCTCACTGTCAGGAACACCATGAGCTCACATACAAAAATTCCAGGAGCTCGCTGTCAGGAACACCAGGAGCTCACTGTCAGGAACACCAGGATATCACATACAAAAATGCCAGGAGCTCACTGTCAGGAACACCAGGAGCTCACTTTCAAAAACACCAGGGACTCACTGTCAGGAACACCAGGAGCTCGCTGTCAGAAAAACTACGAGCTCAGTGTCAGGAACGCTAGGAGCTCACTATTAGGAACACCAGGAGCTCACTGTCAGGATCACCAGGAGCTCATTGTCAGAAACACCAGGAGCTCATTGTCAGAAACACCAGGAGCTCACTGTCAGGAACACCAGGAGCTCACTATCAGGAACACCAGGAGCTCACTGCCAGGAACACCAGGAGCTCACTGTCAGGAACAACAGGAGCTCACTGTCAGAAACACCAGGAGCTCACTGTCAGGAACACCAGGAGCTCACTGTCAGGAACGCTAGGATCTCACTGTCAGAAACACCAGAAACTCACTGTCAGGAACACTAGGAGCTCACTGTCAGGAACATCAGGAGCTCACGATCAGAAACACCTGGAGCTCATTGTCGGAAACACCAGGAGCTCACAGTCAGGAACACCAGGAGCTCACTGTCAGAAACACCAGGAGCTCACTGTCAGGAACACCAGGAGCTCACTGCCAGGACACCAGGAGCTCGCTGTCAGGAACACCAGGAGCTCACTTTCAAAAACACCAGGAGCTCACTGTCAGGAACACCAGGAGACCCCTATCAGGAACGCAAGGAGCTCACTGTCAGAAACACCAGGAGCTCATTGTCGGAAACACCAGGAGCTCACAGTCAGAAACACCAGGAGCTCACTGTCAGAAACACCAGGAGCTCGCTGTCAGGAACACCAGGAGCTCACTTTCAAAAACACCAAGAGCTCACTGTCAGGAACACCAGGAGATCCCTGTCACGAACGCAAGGAGCTCACTGTCAGAAACTCCAGAAACTCACTTTCAGGAACACCAGGGGCTCACTGTCAGAAACACCAGGAGCTCACCATCAGGAACACCAGGAGCTCACTGTCAGGAACACTAGGGGCTCACTGTCAGAAACACCAGGAGCTCATTGTCAGAAACACCAGGAGCTCACTGTCAGGAACACCAGGAGCTCACTATCAGAAACACCAGGAGATCACTGTCAGAAACACCAGGAGCTCACTATCATAATCACCAGGAGATCACTGTCAGAAACACCAGGAGCTCACTATCAGAAACACCAGGAGCTCACTGTCAGGAACACTAGGAGCTCGCATTCAGAAACACCAGGACTCATTGTCAGAAACACCAGGAGCTCACTGTCAGGAACGCTAGGG
>NW_025153776.1:0-1417 GCF_004010195.1 Chiloscyllium plagiosum | reverse complement strand
ATTTTCCTGTTTATTTTCCTTCCCCACAGCAAATACCATAACAATTATAATTCTGTTGCAAGGAGAGTGTAGTCTTTCAAAATGTATTACGCTATACTTGGTGGTGATGTCAGCAGCAGACATACTAGTTATTATCCTCGATCTGCTATTTAGACACATTCCAATCATATATAAGAGAGAGTTACGTTTCATACGGGCCATCCCCATCTGTAATGTCCACGCTGTCTTCATTTTTGCAGCCACCGACCGTTCTGTCTGGTTTACCATCACTTTTACCTTTGATCGATATGTGGCCATTTGCTGCCAAATTTGCAAATTAAATTTTGTACTGAGAAGACAGCAACTGTGGTTCTGGGAACAGTGACTGTGCTGAGTGGTTTGAAGAACATTTTCTGGTACTTTATGTTCACATCTCAGTATTTGCTCAGGAATCAGCCCTGGTTTTGTTCAGTACCAACTGATATTCTGTCATCTCCAGCCTGGGGAACAATCGAGTGCCTTCATTATATCCTGAACCCAGCAGTGCCATTTGTTCTGATTCTGCTGCTCAATGCTTTAAGTGTCAGGCACATTTTAGTGGCCAGCAGAGCCCGCAGGAGACTTCGGGCTCACAGCAGTGGGGAGAATCCCAGTGACCCAGAAATGGGGAGTCGAAGGAAGTCCGTCATTTTATTGTTTGTTATCGCAGGGAATTTCATCCTGTTATGGTCAGTGTTCATGCTATACTCTCTATGGAAACGCATGAGTCAGATGGGCTATCGGGCCATACATCTACAGTATTTTGTCCAAAATATCGGATTCATTCTCCAGCTCCTAAGTTGCTGCACAAACACTTGTATATATGTCATGACCCAGACTAAATTCAGGAAACAGCTGAAGAACATGGTAAAATACCCTCTTACTCGAATGGGAAAGCTCATTAAATGATGAGATGGATTGAAGAATTCAGTTTCAGAATTAATCCAATCCCCTCTCTGTGGGGTCAGTGACACAGACACAGTGAAGGGAGTCTGCTCTCTCCAATCTTTGTGACACAGACTGAGTATGTTCAGTTGGCAGGCCTGATGATCTACTACAGACACAGTGTGATTGGCCTGTTATCTCTGGGTCAATGATATAAACACAGTGCGGTCAGTCTACTCTACTCAATGTACATGACACCGATACAGTTGGGACAATCTGTCCTCTCTAGTGTCTACGACAAAGAGACAATGAGTTTGGTTTGCACTCTCACTGGGATAGATGTGAACACACTAATATGAATGAGGTCTAGGTCAGTTTGCACTTCAGTCTGATCTGCCATAGTTCTTGGTTGATCTTCCTGAAGCCTTAAACCACTTTTCCACCTATCTTCTATCCCATTGAATCCCTCATTAGTGAATGGGTCCACATATCTCTTCCATACAAGCCATCAGTG
>NW_025153775.1:0-1417 GCF_004010195.1 Chiloscyllium plagiosum | reverse complement strand
AGAACAGCAGTCTTTGTGAACATTATAGAGAACAGCAGTCGTTGTATACATTATAGAGAACAGCAGTCCCTGTGGACAGTATTGAGTACAGCAGTCCCTGAGTACATTATAGTGAACAGCACTGCCTGTGTACAGTACAGAGAACAGCAGTCCATGTGTGCAGTATTGAGAACAGCAGTTCCTGCGTCCATTAGAGAGAACAGCAGTCCCTGTGTCCATTATAGAGAACAGCAGTCCCTGTGTACATTATAGAGAACAGCAGTCCCTGTGTCCATTACAGAGAACAGTAGTCCCTCTGTACATTTTAGCGAACAGCAGTCCCTGTGCACATTACAGAGAACAGCAGTCCCTGTGTACATTATAGCAAACAGCAGTCCCTGTGTACATTATAGCGAACAGCAGTGCCTGTGTCCATTGTAGAGAACATCTGTTCCTGTGCACATTATAGAGAACGTCTGTCCCTGTGTACATTATACAGAACATCTGTCCCTGTGTACGTTACAGAGAACAGCAGACCCTGTGTCCATTGAAGGGAACAGCAGTCCCTGTGTACATGATAGAGAACAGGAGTCCCTGTGCATATTACAGAGAACAGCAGCGCCTGTGTACATTATAGAGAACAGCACTCCCTGTCTACATTATAGAGAACAGCAGTGCCTGTGTACATTACTGAGAAACGCAATTCCTGTGTCCATTATAGCGAACAGCAGTCCCTGTGCACATTACAAAGAACAGTAGTCCCTGTGTACATTATAGAGAACAGCAGTCCCTGTGTCCATTATAGAGAACAGCAGTCCCTCTGTATATTATAGAGAACACCAGTCCCTGTGCCCGTTATAGAGAACAGCACTCCCTGTGTCCATTACAGTGAACAGCAGTATCTGTGTACATTGTAGCGAACAGCAGTCCCTGTGTACATTAGAGAGAACAGCAGTCCCTGTGTACATTATAGAGAACAGCTGTCCTTGTGTACATTATAGAAAACAGCAGTCCCTGTGCATATTACAGAGAACAGCAGCGCCTATGTACATTATAGAGAACAGCACTCCCTGTCTACACTATAGAGAACAGCAGTGCCTGTGTACCTTATAGAGAAACGCAATTCCTGTGTCCATTATAGCGAACAGCAGTCCCTGTGTCCATGACAGAGAACAGTAGTCCCTGTGCCCGTTATAGCGAACAGCACTCCCTGTGTCCATTACAGTGAACAGCAGTATCTGTGTACATTGTAGCGAACAGCAGTCCCGTCCCTGTGTACACTATAGAGAACAGCAGTGTCTGTGTACACTATAGAGAACAGCAGTCCCTGTGTACATTATAGAGAACAGCAGTCGCTGTGTACATTATAGAGAACAGCAGTCGCTGTGTAGACTATAGAGAACAGCATTGCCTGTGTACAGTGTAGAGAACAGCCGTC
>NW_025153774.1:0-1417 GCF_004010195.1 Chiloscyllium plagiosum | reverse complement strand
TATGGAAAAGGTCATACACAAACGGCGGATCGATTTTTCAGAACCAGTTAGTGATTAGTAAGAGACGTTCTGAGTGGAGAACATCGAGACTGAGAGTTTGTAGAAAACAGGAAAAAAAGAGTGTGTTGGTCCTGCAGGAGATTGATAACAGGAGGGTAGGCTGAAAGGTGCAGGACTGACCTTGGGGAAATTTAGAGACAGCATTGGCGGAAGTTTCAGAGACTCGGGGAGTTGTACATGATAATGAACGTTAGAGATATGTGGAATATTTTTATAGTGATTGCACCGAGGCCAGTCAAGTAACCCTCATTAATAAAAGTTCCCTGAACTTTTATGGGATATTACAGGGATATGGGTTGTGCTAGGGCGGGAAGGAGATCACAAAGACATGAATAGTTTTAGGTTTGGTTGAAGTGAAAGTGGAGCTGGAGCAGCAAGAACAATATTCTGGCTACAAGAGCCTTGTAGAGAGAAACCCTCCCCGACACCTGATGAAAATATTACCTGGACAATTGATCACATGATGGGAATGTTAACCTGCTCTAATCAGGGAATCCTGGCTCAGAAATGAACAGAAGCATTAGGGGCTCTGTTCGCTATAGGAGCCGGCTCTGAGCCAGCATGGGTCAGTGCCATGGATCATGCATGGACAAATAAAAGGGGATTTGGTAACAGGATACCAGCCTCTGTGGAGATATTGCAGATTTAACATGTGGTAGATATTTCAGAGAGAGGGAGGGCTGGAGTAGTTTCCACAGATCGGGTGGATTTGGAATCTGGAGGTTGCCGAGACAGTGAGCTGTGTCGTGGCAGAAGGTGGTTACAGAATCAGGAGCATGGTCGGGACTCGATGATGTTACACAGCTGGTTAGGCATGGGAGTAGGTTACACAACAGGGACAACTGTAGGGACTGGACCAAAGAAATTAGATGGGCAGGGTTGTCAGTGCTGGAGAAAGTTGGAGATATAATGAACACTGTAGTGACTGGGGTTTATGGCAATACTGCGATCTGTATCACGAGGGGTTAGTAACGCTGTATCTGTATCACGAGGGTGTTAGTAACGCTGATTATTGTATGGACTGGAGGAGATTGCAAGAATTAGGTTTCTATGGATTAGAGGAGTTGCAGAGAAGTGGAGAGCCGGAAAGACTTGAGAAATATTTTATAGAGAGGAAAGTTTATCCAGAGAAAGAAGGATTATATGGCCTGTATGTGTTACAAAGATAAGGAGGGTTACATTGGATGATGGAGGTTGCAGAGATTAGAATGTATCAAACAGAAAGAAACGAGGTTACAAAGACGGGATATTTATGGATTTGGAGAAATCTCAAGACATCACACTGAATGACATAGACGCCTTATGGCACAGAAGGGTGTTATTAGGCCAATCATGGTTACACCAGCTCTTCAACTGA
>NW_025153773.1:0-1416 GCF_004010195.1 Chiloscyllium plagiosum | reverse complement strand
CTGTAACCAGTCGATGACTTGCTCAAACTTATGCACTGATAAATTAAACGCCATATGCTTTGGCATTAAAAAGCAGTTCAACAGCTTGCAAGGAAGCACTGGCGGTGTATTGGTTAACAGTTGGTGTTTTGTTCACTGCGACCAGGGTTGGGTGCCTGGTCAGGGAATCAGGTTATATTGTTGCTGAGAGTGACAACAACGACAGTGGAGCAGCTCTGTTGGGAATGCTTTCAATATCTCAGATCAGTTCATGCCTCGAGAACATCAGAGTTCATGTCCCTGCTCCTTCAAAATCTCTGCTCATTCGGTCAGTTCATCCTTCATTCCCCTAAAGATTCACAGAGTTGAAACGGGGCTCTTTTTAATTGTTTCCTTAAAACTCCCACGGGTTGCAGGCATTGGATAGGGTTGAAATTGATAATGTGCACAAGAGCAGCGTGCGAGACGCTCCTGTCTTCCCCTCCTCTGACAGCGCTGTGAGGTTTACTCTGATATTCTCGGTTGCATTCATCGATCGGAGACATTAATCGGTATGTTAAGAAGTGCCACAAATAATTCAAACAGAATGAAATTCTTTCAAATGTTCTGGCTACAAGGTATTCAGAGACAGCTCATTTTTGAGAGATATTTAGGAAAACCGAGTTTAAGAAGATAAACAACTTGCTTTGCAAGATTCTTCCAATGAAGACGTCAATTCTTTTGAACGATTCGGTGGAATTTTTGTTCTTTCTATTACCACAGACACATCTTACGAGAGTGACAAATGCCTCAGTCGGGACCGACTTTCAGAAAATTAGGAATTTAACCATTTGGCTACTTCTTCCTTCACTATAGACTTGAAAACCAGAGCCTGTTTACGTAAGCAAAGATGTAAACAGGCAGCAGGCTGCCATTCGAGGACAGGCCAAGCCGTTTAGAATTGGTACACGCTGAACGTATACCTCCTGAGGCAGCCTGACTTCCTGTAATCTCCCATCATCCTGCCAGTTTACTTTGGATTCCTCGAGTTGTGTTGTTGTTACATAGGAAGAGTAGCATTAAGCCGCTTCCTGTACGTCTCCTCCCCAACTGTTTCCCCGTTACTCTATGGCTTCTACTCTCTCAGGTTGCTCTTCCTGCCAAACTGTAGCATTCTTCGCGTCAGCTGCTTGTTATCCACATGTCCCTCGAAGGAGAAACACAGAAGTGGAATTTCAAACTCAAACAGCTTAGCCCTGGAGAAAACTACTTCACGCTTTTTCATCAGAAATAATTACCACCCTATCTAACCCTATGATTATCTTATATGTCTCTATTAAGTCACCTCTCAACCTTCTTCTCGCCGACGTAAACAGCGTCAAGTCCCTCAGCTTTTCCTCGTAAGATCTTCCCTTCATACCAGGTAACATCCGAGGAAATCGGCACGCTTTCCAAAGT
>NW_025153772.1:0-1416 GCF_004010195.1 Chiloscyllium plagiosum | reverse complement strand
GGAGCCCTAATTATTCACTATTCATAATGAAAGAAAAGCCACATTCAAAATTTGGGGCCACTCTGCAGATTACTGCGATTCCAAGTGTAGGTAGATGAAGCATAGCATTAGAAAGCAATATTGATAGATTCAGTAAATGAAAAAAAAAACAACAACAGATGAGTTTGTAAGAGGTTGGATCAAAATAGGATATTTCTTGATTATGAAAATTGAGAGAGAGTGGAGTCCAAAGAAACTTGGTGGGATTGATCCAGCTGGATAGTCTATGAAAATGTCACCAACAGGTTCAGAAAAATGATCAAGGGGCAAGTGGAATGTTGACATTGATCTCTACAGAAGTCTAGAAAACAAAGGATTAGAGGTCATGCTTCAGCAAATCAGAACCTAGTTAGACCAAGCTGTCAGGGCTGGGCACCATGGCTTAAGAAGAGTATCATTCTGAGTGAAAGCGCAGTGTAGATTTACTGAAGTGATATTTGGGTTCCAAGGCTTAACTTAAGAATACAAGTTAAACAGATAAAGTGTTAGAATCAGAACATTGAGGTTTGAAATCGGGAAACACTTTTATGCACAGAAATTGATAAAGCTTGATAAAGCTCCACAAGCAGCGATTGATGGGAAATCATTTGTAAATTTTAAATCTAAGGTTGGTAGATTTTGAATGAAAATGTTGTCGGATTATGGGACAAAGACAGGGATTTGTTATGGTGATGAAGATTACCATGATTTGGGTGAATGGTGGAATAAGTTTAAGAAGCTAAGTAGCCTCCTCGTGTTCTGATGTTGATGTAACCATGGCACCCTTATTCTCTGCAAGTGCAACTCCTGTTGTGTTTTTCGTTATTTATCAGAACCTGGCAGCAAATTAGTGACTGGAGTCCTGACCAGAAAATTATCAGGATGAGGGACGTCGCCGGTCTTAATGTGTTTCATGGATGATGAATTGACACAGCCAGCATTTACCAATCCTGATAAATATTAGGATAGTTTGATGGGATCACTTGTGATGCAGCATGATTAGCATGTCAGATGATACTCCAACTACTTTTAAGTGTTGCTGTTGTCTGCACTCAGTCCGGTGTTTTTGTGGATTACAGAGCAAGTTTTACTTGAGTCAGGGGAAGCAGATCACTTCACTCTAGTTTGTCTTCCTGTCTTTCACTGTCCAGTATTATTCGAGCATGCTCTTCTCGGGGAGACAAGACAGTTTCTCTTCATGGAGATGGTGCAACAGTACATGGAGGAGGAGGAGCTGCGTGCACCGCACCAGGTGGCCCTCCTCAAACTTCGAGGACAAGCCTTGAAGTAAAATCCCAAACAGAGCTGGACTGGTTGGATCCCCAGAAAAAGGTAGGAGTTGACCTATGCAGTGATGTTAAGCTGAATAGCCTTTCAAAAATGCGATGTTAGAATGTG
>NW_025153771.1:0-1416 GCF_004010195.1 Chiloscyllium plagiosum | reverse complement strand
CCAGCAGAGCGAAGGTGGGCCGCATGGCGTCTAATCAGAGTGAAATCACAGTTCGACCAACAGAGTGTGGGAAGTTAGAAAAAGTTTATATTTACACAGCCTCCATACGCCTGCGCAACACCATATAAGGACAACAGCAGTGGAGATCTTTGACAACAGTCTCGTCAGACGAAAGGCCGAAGGGACCTGTGGAAAACGGTGCTGTGCGTATAAGCAGAATGGCGCATGCCCCATAACCCCGAGATCGATGGATCGAAACCATCCTCTGCTATTGTTCAGTGTCTCCTTGAGCTACTTTCCTTTGTGATGAGACTCCGTTCGGCATCTTGCCTTTCAAAAGACTTCCTGAGTGTCTGAATGCCCCATATCATACCTATACTGTCGCGAATCTCACACTGTTCAAGTGACGGGCTTTTGGAGGTCTGAGTGGTCTTCTCCTGTTCTTCGTTGGTTTCCTATGAACTCAACCGCAAACCCACTTCTCTGAGATGCCAATGAGCTGATAAAGTTGAAACGCATGCCTTGTGGTTTCGTGCCTTCGCTGCAGTAGTGCACCACGCCGGTTCCGACGTGTATGACAAGACGATCATCTGGAAACTCTTTGCTGCTTGCAATTCTTGGAGCAAAGTGGAATGGATTTCACACTGAGCAAGTTTCAGCTGGCTCAGAGTCTCCAGTGTACATTGCTCTCTTTCCCGTCAGCTCAGAGAGAGAACAATAGGAGGGACAAAGGAGTGAATAACGATCCGTGTGGGAGGGTGAATAACTGTTAATGGAGACCGTTAGTGGCTAACAATAAGTAGTGTGTCGTAGCAGACTATGTGATAACAAGGGCTCGTATGTGTGTGGTAGGGGTCAAGGACATGGGGGATGTCAGGCCCTAAAGTTGTGCAACTCGATCTTGAAGACCGGAGTGCTGTAGGGTTTTGAAGTGGAATATGAGGCGTTGTTCTTCCATCTGGAGCTGAGCTTTGCTGGAACACTGCTGCAAGCTTGAGACAGAGATGTTGGCCAGGGAACAGGGTGGCGTGTTAAAGTGGCAGGAAAGCAGAAGCTCAGGACCTTTATTTGCGGGCAGATGTTCTGCGAAGCAGTCACCCAGTTTATACTTCATGCTCTGTTGGGGACCTGACACTGTGAGCAGCGAATGCAGTAGACTAGGTTGCGGCAAATGTGCAGGTAAAGTGCTGCTTCACCTGGAAGGTATGTTCGAGCCTGAAAGGATATTCAGGAGGGAGCAAGAAAATTGTGCTTCTGAGTGAAGTCACGGTTCGTAAAAACAGAATGTGGCAATTTAGACAGAGTTAATATTTGCTTGTCAGCGATATGTCTGCCGGTGCGTGATGGGAGCATAACCCAGAAGGGAAACCATCTTTCCTATTAACTCAATGTCGTCTTTAGCAGCTTTCCCGTATA
>NW_025153770.1:0-1416 GCF_004010195.1 Chiloscyllium plagiosum | reverse complement strand
AACTGAGAGGGGGTGGGGTGGGGAGAAAGCAGCATAGAGTACAATAGGTGAATGGGATGGGGATGGAGGTGATAGGCCAGAGAGGAGGATGGGGGAAGTTAGCAAATGGTACAATGGATGAATGGGAGTGGATTTGAAGGTGATAGGTCAGAGAGGAGGGTGGAGTGGAAAAGTGGAAAGGAAGATAAGCATGTAGGACAGGTTCTACTCTCTCTACATTTTTATTTTACCTAAAGTGCAGAAAGGCCGACTTTGCCGTTGCAAAACAAGAATTTACAAAAACAGACTGGTGGCAGATGTTTGCAGGCAAAGTGACGGCTGGAAAATGAAAAGCCTTCAAAAATGGAATAATGAGAGCCCAGAGATGTATATTCTTGTGTGGGTGAAAGGAAAGGCTGGCACGTTTCGTAGAATGGTGGATGACGAGAGAAATTGAGGTTTTTTTTTAATGAAGAAGAAGGAATCATATGTCACATACAGCCAGGAGGGATCGATTGAAACCTTAGAAGAATATAAAGGCAGTAGGAATACTCTGAAGAGAGAAATCGGGATGGCAAAAACGGAACATGAGGTAGCTTTGGCAAATAGAGTTAAGGAGAATCCAAAGGGTACTCAGAAATGCATTAAGAACAAAAGGGAGACTAGAGAGAACATAGGCCCCTTCAAAGATCAACAAGGGAGATACTACACGAGTATTTTGCATCCGTATTTAATGAGGAAAATTATATGGAAGACATAGAACGATGGGAGGGAGATGGTGAAGCCTTAAACAAAATGCCCATATTACAGAGAAGGAAGTGCTGGAGATTTTGAAACGCATAAAAGTGGAAACATTCCCAGGACCTGATCAGGCGTACCATAGAACCCTGTGAGAAGCTAGGAAAGTGATATTTTGTATCATTGATAACCACAAGTGAGATGCTGGTAGACTGGAATTTGGTTAAGTGGTGCTACTGTTTAAGAAAGATGGTTAGGACAAGTCAGGGATATATAGACAAGTGAGCCTGAGGTCGGTGATGAGCAGGTGTTGGAGGGAATCCTATGGGACAGGATGTACATGTATTTGGAAAGGCAAGGACTGATCAGGGATAGTCAACATGGCTTTGTGCATGGGAAATCACGTCTCACAAACTTGATCTTTTTTAAGAAGTAACAAAGAAGATTGATGTGGGCAGAGCGTTAGATGTGAACTAAATGGAGTTCAGTAAGGCTTTCGACTAGGTTACACATGGGAGACTGGTTAACAAGGTAATATGTCATAGAATACAGGGAGAAGCAGCCACTTAAATAAAGTACTGGTTCAAACATAGGAGACAGAGAGCTGGTGGTGGAAGGCTGCTTTTCAGACTGGACGACTGTGACCAGTGGAGTTTCACAAAGATCAGTCCGGGGTCCACTACTTTTCATCACTTGTAT
>NW_025153769.1:0-1416 GCF_004010195.1 Chiloscyllium plagiosum | reverse complement strand
AGAACATTCTGAATGAGTTAATTTTGGTTCAGGCCAATCTGACATGGAACCATCACTGTCAGTCCCCCCAACAAGTGGCCATTCCCATTCAGTGACTCTGAGCACATTGGGTGATGTACGGCTCGAGTGGAACATGACGTTTTGAAAGGTTCACTGATAGACTTGTATCTGTCACTTCCAGTTAAGTGGAGATAGCTTTCACTCAGAAAGCGACGTGTTATCCAAAACAAGGGAACAGACGTGCCAACATAAGTAGTACTCTGTTGTCATACTGCAAGTGGAATGGCGAGCAAGGATTGTATTAACGAGGAAAGGCGACCACGATGGGGCATGTCCCCACGACACTCGAACCTACGCAGGGGCACAGTGGCTTAGTTTATCATTTTATACTGAGCATAATTCACATGGCACTGCAATTTGCAAGGATTCATTCATTCCTCGAAATCACAAATAACATCATTCATACTTTTCACGTCTCACTGTTATTTCTTCAGAAAATTACAATTTATTTCGCACTTGTAGCGGGATTTAATATTCAATATTAATACATTAATATTTTTACCTCATGTTTACGTCGCCGATGTGATTCCATCACTCTGGCAGACGGCAAATAAATCGGAAAATTACCTAAGGGCACGCAATTATTTCTGATTAGAATGTCGGACACCCAGTCTGCCTGACGAGACACAGTCCTCACAATCAACACTTTCTTTGTTTTTCCTGCCTACAACTTTTACCAATTGTCATTTCCGAGACAGAAGTTTTGATTAAAAAACCTTTCCATGAACAGGAACAATCTTCCAATTTTCTGAAGCTGTTTACAAACGAGATTGGATTGTTTGCTCCTTTCACACGGGAAGAGCCGTTGCTGAGGAAGGGGTATCTCTGAGCTGTGTCCCAGGGCTGAGCAGGAAGCCGCTAATTGAAGCTGTAGTGGCTGCTTTCTGCTGGCAGCGAAGGTTGCAGAGAGTGTGCTCGCATTCTGCTGCGAGTTCCCGTCTCACTCCACGCGGATTCGGGGTGAAGGTTTGATGATTGCAATGTCGGTACGTGATCGGTCTCAATGATTGATATGAAATAATTGAAGCTCTGTGCCTGGGTGAGGTCGAGTCACCAACATTTCAGCCAAATGCGCTGACCATTTCAGACACAGAACGTGGCAGAAAAATCGGCTCTCTATGTATCCGAAAGCAAGCTTTTCGAATGGATTTGAGGAGGTTTTGTACAGAAGGAGCACTCCCTGTTTTCAGTCAATACTTTTCTCGCTTTTATCACCGAAAGGACCAGAGGCCTTCGGTGCCACAAACACTGAAATGAACAATATGAGTGCCTGTGTTTGCGGCTCCTGAGGCCTTTGGTCATTTCAATGATAAAAGCGAGAACATTACTGACGTGTATGTCATGAATCACTCACAC
>NW_025153768.1:0-1416 GCF_004010195.1 Chiloscyllium plagiosum | reverse complement strand
TGCCCGTAGTGTTAGGTGAAGGGGTAAATGTACGCGGATGGGTTGCTCTTTGGAGAGTCGGTGTGGACTTGTTTGGCTGAAGGGCCTATTTCCACAGTGTAAGTAATCTAATCTAAAAACCCATGCTGACTATCTCTAACTAATTAAAGTGTCTCCAAGTGTAGGTATATTCTGACCCTCACCACTCTTTTCCATAACCGCTGCCACAGATAGACTGTAATTTCCTGCAATCCCTCACTTTTTATTAACAATGGGACAATGTTACCAGCCTGTTAGTCCTCTGGCACCCCACCTGTGGCCAAAGATGGTTTGAAAATTAGTGCTAAGGCTTCTGATACTGCCTCCCTTGCCTCTCTGAGCAGCCTGGGATATGTCCCATTCTGGCCATTACATGAATGTTGCCTTTGATGTAAATGGTGGTTAATGGCAGGTGTAGCTGGAGAAAGCAATGCCTTTCTGATTACATATTATGTGCCCTTCAGGGGATACAGATGGTTACAAAAAAAGCAGTGCAATGCTTTTCTGAGTTTGTCAACTGCCACCATTTTTCCTCAGATTGTGAACCATTTCTCTAATCAATGACCAACTGCATGAAGTGGTCCTGGAGCACTGAACAAGGAGCAGCATTCACTGGAATCAAACATAAATCGTGGAGTTATCATACCGAGTGATACAGGGTCTGGAACAATCTTAATCCAGTAAGGACAACCATTTGGGTTTGCACTCACAGCTTTAGAACAAACAGACTGACTCTACACTCAAATTGAGGAAGAGTGTCTGACCATTATCAACATCCTGGGGATTACCATTGACCAGAAACTGAACTGGGCTGGCCATATATAAACACCATGGTTGCAAGAGCAGGTTGGAAGATAGACATTCTGCGGAGTGTAACTTAACTCCTGACTCCCCAAAGCCTATCCACTATCTACAGAAGTGTGATTAAATACTCTCTACTTGCCTGTATGGGTGCAGCTCCAACCACACTCACGAAGCTTGGCACCATCCAGGATAAAGCAGCCCGCTTGATTGGTACCTCCGTCCACAAGCATTTCTTTCCTCCACACTGTAGCAGCAGTGTGTACTAGCTACTAGATGCTCTGCAGAAATTCACCAAGGCTGTTAAGCAGCACTTTCCAAACCCATGACTAATGCCAGACTACTGAAAGAGGTAGTGAAAGTGAAACATAGAATAGTATAGCACTGGAACAGGCCCTTCAGCCCACCATGACTGTACCGAGCATGATGCCATTTTAAATGAATTCCGTCTGCCTGCACATGGTCCATATCACTCTATTATCTGCCTGTTCATGTGCCTATCTAAAATCCTCTTAAACGTTGCTTGTATCTGCCTGAACCACCTCCCCGGCAGCATGCCCCAGACATATATCAGGTTCTGTGTAATAAACTTGCCGC
>NW_025153767.1:0-1416 GCF_004010195.1 Chiloscyllium plagiosum | reverse complement strand
ATGTATGCCAAGTACAGAAAAAGGTCAACCACACCCTGTTGTCCAGGCCAGGAGAAATGCTTTTTTACTTTAGCCTGAGGTTTTCTTAAATACTGAATGAACTTGTATTGTTAATTCATGTGCTAAATGCAATACCACCTGTCTATAACCCCATGGTAATACAACTTGATGAACCTCTGCCTATTTCCGATCAGCCTGATATTTGAAAGTTTGCATTTCCTGATCAGGATATCATTTAAAAGATTGCAACATTCGGGAATATCCTCAGATGTTTGTCTGTCAACGCTATTTGATATAATTGCTCCAGTGTTTTCAACTTCGTGTTGTAACTGAGTTAATTGCTTTGCACGAAAATTATCTGCATAAGAGGTCAAGCATGGCCTCTTATAATTCAACTTCAACTTCCTTATCTGTATTCTGTGATTTCTGCTCCTGTTTCAACTGGTGGGGTTGTGACCTTGTTATCACACAGACAGGAGAAATCCCAGTATATACTTCCTGTAATTCTTCAGTTGTCTGATTCTGTGCTGGCTTTTCGACCACCGTGGGTAACACTCCTACTTCCTGTGGTGATTCCATTTCCTGTGTTGGTGATGTCATTTCCTGTTCTGTTTCTCAGAGGATAATAAGTGGGATAGCAACCGTTGGTTTTGTTGATAGAGTTCCTGTTGGAATGCTACGCTTCTAAGAATCTCGTGAGTGTCTCTGTTTTGCTTATATTGTCCCAGTCGAAGTGGTGTCTTTCCTTATCTGTATGTATAGACACTAGTGATAGTTGGGTATGTTTTTCGTGGCAAGTTGATGTTCATGTATCCTGGTGGCTAGCTTTCCGCTTGTTTGTCCAAAACAGTCTTTCGTAAATGACGTTAATTTCGCTTGTTGTCTGTATCGAGCCTTTCAAGTTCATTAGCTGCTGATTTAGTGTGTCGGTGGGTTTTTGGGCTGGCATGATGCCAAATGAAGAATCTGGCAGTCATATCAAAGATGTGTTTAATGAAGGGGAGTGTGCCCAAGATTTCTGGGAGTGTTTTGTCTGCCTCTTTGGTTTAGTTGCTGAGACATCGACGGACTGTGCTCATTGGGTACACAGTTGCTGAGACATCGACGGACTGTGCTCATTGGGTACACATTCTTTTTGAATACAGTGGAAGTGCTGTTTTCCCCTGCTGTTCGTAGTTCCTCTGTGCTGCAGTGTGTGGTGGCTGGTTGGAATAATGTACTAATGCAGCTTCATTTGTGGAAGAAGAGGAAAACGTTTGGGAAAACCACAATAATGTACCATTCCTATATGTCACAGTAGAATGAACAGTCTAAGGGGGAAACTTCAATCCAACATCTACAGGAAAACAACATATACGGACCAAATACAGAACTGAAGGAGCGATCATCCCAACATTAACACGAAGCTGCATTCGA
>NW_025153766.1:0-1416 GCF_004010195.1 Chiloscyllium plagiosum | reverse complement strand
GAAGGGTGTGTTCCCACGCTGTATGACCGAAGGGTGTGTTTCATGCCACATGACCAAAGAGTGTTTCCACAATGTATGACTGAAGGGTGTGTTCCCACGCTGTATGACCGAAGGGTGTGTTTCCATGCTATATGAGCGAAGGGTGTGTTACCATGCTGTATGACCGAAGGGTGTGTTCCCACGCTGTTTGACCGAAGGGTGTGTTTCCACGCTGTATGACTGAAGGGTGTGTTCCCACGCTGTTTGACCGAAGGGTGTGTTCCCACGCTGTTTGACCGAAGGGTGTGTTTCCACGCTGTATGACCGAAGGGTGTATTTCCATGCTGTATGTCCGAAGAGTGTGTTTCCACGCTGTATGACCGAAGGGTGTGTTCCCACGCTGTATGCCTGAAGGGTGTGTTTCCACGCTGTATGACTGAAGGGTGTGTTTCCACGTTGTATGCCTGAAGGGTGTGTTTCCACGCTGTATGCCTGAAGGGTGTGTTCCCACGCTGTATGCCTGAAGGGTGTGTTTCCACGCTGTATGCCTGAAGGGTGTGTTTCCACGTTGTATGACCGAAGGGTGTGTTCCCATGCTATATGACTCTTATTGTTCCATCTCCAGCAAATGCAAGCATAACCTGTTCAATCTTTTATCATTCATTCATTTCAGGTCTTAGCCTAGTAAAGCTTCTCTGGACTGCTTCCAAGGTATTAACATCCTTCCTTTATTAAGAAGATCAGTACTGGGCACAGTACTGCAGATATAGTCTCAGCAAAACACTGTATAATGGAAGTGCAACCATTCTACTATTGTATTCAATTCCCCTCACAGTAACTGTCCTAAAAACCTGCTGCACCTGCATATTAATCTTCTGCAGTTCATACACAAGGGCATACAGATCCTTCTGCATCTCCGAACTTTGTGATCACTCTCAAAATTAAATATCTTTTGTTTTATTCTTCCTGCAAACATGGTCAACATTTTCTCAAATTTCACTCCGTATGCTACATTCTTCCCACTCACTTAAACTATCAATATATTTTGTAACTTCTTTATGTCCACTTTGAGTCAAAGAGTCATAGAGATGTACAGCACAGAAACAGACTCTTCGGTCCAACGCATCCATGCCAACCAGATGTTCCAACCTAATCCAGTCCCACCTGCTAGCTCCTGGTCCATATCCCTCCAAACCCTTTCTATTCATATACCCATCCAGATGCCTCTTAAATGTTTTAATTGTACCAGACTCCACCACTTCCTCTAGCAGCTCATTCCATATACGTACCACACTCTGTGTGAAAACGTTGCCCCTTCGGTCTCTTTTATATCTTTCCCCTTTCACCCTAAACCTATGCCCTCTAGTTCTGGACTCCCCAACCCCAGGAAAAAGACTTTGTCTCGTTATCCTATCCATGCCCCTCATGATTTTATAA
>NW_025153765.1:237-1416 GCF_004010195.1 Chiloscyllium plagiosum | reverse complement strand
CTGCCGTCCTCACTTTCTCCACTTGATCTCCAGTATCTGTTGTCTTCGCTTACTCCTGATCTCCAGTATCTGCAGTCCTCACTTTCTCCTCCTAATCTCCAGTGTCTGCAGTCCTCATTTTCTACTCCTGATATGCAGTGTCTGCATTCCTCACTTTCTCCTGACCTCCAGCATATGCAGTCCTCACTTTCTCCTCCTGATCTCCACTAACTGCAGTCCTCACTTTCTGCTGATCTCCAACATCTGCTGTCTTCACATTCTCCTGATCTTCAGCATCTGCAGACTTCACATTCTCCCGATCTTCAGAATCTGTTGCTCTCACTGTATCTTGAATTCCAGCATCTTCAGTCCTCACTTTCTCCACTTGATCTCCTGCATCTGTTGTCTTCACTTACTTCTGATCTCCAGTATCGGCAGTTCTCACCTTCTCCTGATCTCCAGTATCTGCAAGTCCTCACTTTCTGCCCTTGATCTCCAGCATCTGTTGTCTTGTTGTCTTCGCTTATTCCTGATCTCCAGTATCTGCAGTCCTCACTTTTTCCTCCTAATCTCCAGTGTCTGCTTTCCTCACTTTCTACTCCTGATATGCAGTGTCTGCATTCCTCACTTTCTCCTGACCTCCCTGTTGTCTTCACATACTCCTGATCTCCAGTATCTGCTGTCCTCACTCTCCTGATCTCCAGTATCTGCAGTCATCATTTTGTAATCCTGATATCCAGTATCTGCAGTCCTTACTTTCTCCTGATCTCCAGTATCTGCAAGTCCTCACTTTCTGCTCATGATATCCAGTATCTGCAGTCCTCACTTTCTCATCCTGATTACCAGTATCGGCTGTCCTCACTTTCTACCCTTCATCTCCAGCATCTTTTGCCTTCACATACTCCTGATCTCCACTATCAGCTGTCCTCACTTTGTACTCCTGATATCCAGTATCTGCTGTCCTCACTTTCTACTCCTGATATCCAGTATCTGCAGTCCTCACTTTCTCGTCCTGATTACCAGAATCTGCTGTCCTCACTTTCTACCCTTCATCTCCAGCATCTGTTGCCTTCACATACTCCTGATCTCCAGTATCTGCTGTCCTCACTTTCTCGTCCTGATTTGCAGTATCTGCAGTCCTCACTTTCTCCTGATCTCCAGTATCTGCAAGTCCTCACTTTCTGCGCATGATCTCCAGTA
>NW_025153765.1:0-203 GCF_004010195.1 Chiloscyllium plagiosum | reverse complement strand
CTCCTGACCACCAGCATCGGCAGTTCTCACTTTCTCCTGATCTCCAGCATCTGCAGGCCTCACTTTCGTCACTTGATCTCCAGTATCTGAGGTCCTCACTTTCTGCTCATGATCTCCAGTATCTGCAGTCCTCACTTTCTCGTCTGGACCTCCAGTATCTGCAGTCCTCCCTTTCTCCCCTTGATCTCCAGCATCTGTTGCCT
>NW_025153764.1:0-1416 GCF_004010195.1 Chiloscyllium plagiosum | reverse complement strand
GAACATCACAAAACACATATCAACAAAAAAATCCAGTTGGACAATTGGGATATTTGGTTTATTGTTGGATGGATGTATTATAGTCAGTTTAGAGGCCTGGAAGGTGATGATATTGCCTGGAATTAGGATTAAACTGTGTGGCTATAAGATTCATTCCTGAATTAGCTGACATTGAGGTTACTATGTTTGGCACTAGAGAGCGGTTCAGAGTCAACCACATTGCTGTGGGCCTGGAGTCACATGGAGGCCAGACCAGGAGGGGATGGAGATTTCCTTCTGTGAAGGGCATTAGTGAACCAGATGGGGTTTTAAAACATTCAGAGATTTTTTTCACGGTCATCATCACAGAGTGTAATGTTATGTTTTGGATTACCATCTGAAATAGCTCAGCAAGCTTGTTATCTTTCTCAACTATGCAATGAGAGATGGCCCATCAATATTGGCCTTGCCAGTGATTCCCACTTCCTGCGAATCGGTAGGCGATGGCCCAGTGGTATTATCACAATTAATCCAGAAACTCAGCAAAAGTTCTGGGCATTTGGATTCAAATCCTGCCTCAGCATCTGGATTCAATTTAAAAAACCAACTAGAATTAAGAATCTACTGAGGACCACGAAGCCATTGTTGATTGTCAGGAACAACCCATCTGGTTCACTAATGTGAAAGGAACTAAAGGAAATCTGTTGTCTTTACCTGGTCTGGCCTACATGTGACTCCAGACCCATAGCAATATGACTGACTCTTAATTGCCATTCAAATACAGAACTGGCTCAAAGGTAGAAGACAGAGGGTGGTGGTGGAGGGTTGTTTTTCAGACTGGAGGCCTGTGACCAGTTGAGTGCTACAAGGATCGGTGTTGGGTCCTCTACTTTTCATCATTTACATAAATGATTTGGATGCGAGGATAAGAGGTACAGTTAGTAAGTTTGCAGATGACACCAAAATTGGAGGTGTGAACAGCGAAGAAAGTTACCTCAAATTACAACAGGATCTTGATCAGATAAGCCAATGGGCCGAGGAGTGGCAGATGGAGTTTAATTTAGTTAAATGTGAGGTGCTGCATTTTGGGAAAGCAAATCTTAGCAGGACTTATACACTTAATGGTAAGGTCCTAGGGAGTGTTGCTGAGCAAAGAGACCTTGGAGTGCAGGTTCATAGCTCCTTGAAAGTGGAGTCGCAGGTAGATAGGATAGTAAAGAAGGCGTTTGGAATGCTTTCCTTTATTGGTCAGAGTATTGAATATAGGAGTTGGGAGGTTATGTTGTGGCTGTACAGGATGTTGGTTTTGGAAAATTGTATGCAATTCTGGTCTCCTTCCTATTGGAAGGATGTTGTGAAACTTGAAAGGGTTTGAGCTATAGGGAGAGGCTGAATAGGCTGAGTTGTTTTCCCTGGAGCGTCGGAGACTGAGGAGTG
>NW_025153763.1:0-1416 GCF_004010195.1 Chiloscyllium plagiosum | reverse complement strand
AAATGACTTTGTATGGATTTGAGCTGTTATAAAGGCGGGACTATCTTACGCTGAAAGATTGGAGCGACTGGGCTTGTATACGCTTGAGTTTAGAAGGCTGAGAGGGGAATCTGATTGAGATGTATAAGATTATTAAAGGATTGGACACTCTGGAGGCAGGAAGCATGTTTCCGCTGATGGGCGTGTCCCGAACCAGAGGACACAGTTTAAAAATAAGGGGTAGGCCGCTTAGAACAGAGTTGAGAAGAAACTTCTTCACCCAGAGAGTTGTGGGTGTATGGAATGCTCTGCCCCAGAAGGCTGTGGAGGCCAAGTCTCTGGATACATTCAAGAAAGAGTTGGATAGAGTTCTTAAGGATAATGGAATCAAGGGTTATGGGGATAAGGCAGGAACAGGATACTGATTGAGGATGATCAGCCATGATCATAATGAATGGTGGTACTGGCTCGAAGGGCAGAATGGCCTACTCCTGCACCTATTGACTATATTGTTCAGAATATATATCTGCACACCACTGTTGGAGCATCATTGTGCACTAACATATATTGATAATAAATATTATTATAATTTAATTTTATATGCTTTATTGTAAAAATTTACAGATCAAGCGAATCAAGACTGGGCATCCATGAGGCATTCTGGGCCATTAGCAGCAGCAGTGTTCTGTTTAAGGGTCACTGGACTCAAAAGTTATCTCTGTTTTTCTCTGCGACTGATGCTGGCAGATCTACTGAATTTTTCCAGTACATTTTTGTCTTTGTATTTTGCCGCAGCAGAATTGCATTTAATCACAATCTGTAACCTTATGAGCTGATATCTCCTCCACTCTACTATTATCACCTTTCCAGGGGAGTAAACCTGGTTCAGTTAATAGTACAGGAGAGCATGCCAAGAGCAATATTAGTCACTTGTGATACAGGGCTAAGTGATCCAAAAACCATTGGATCAGATCTAAGCTCTGCTGCCCTGCCACATCTAATTGTGAACACTGGAGAAGGCTCCACAAACATCCCCATCATCAATGGTAGAGGAGACCAGCACATTTGTGCAGCATTTGAAACTGAAGTATTTGCAAGTATCTTCAGCCATCAGTGTTGAGTGAACAATCCACTTCAGCCTTCTTCTGAAGACTCTGGCCCTGGCTGAAGGCACTAGATACTGCAAGGTCTATGGATCCTGACAGCATTCTGATAATTGAACTAAAGATCTGTATACCAAAACTAGCCCCAAGCTAATTTGTTTCAGAATGGCTACAACATGTGCATTTACTCAGCAATGTGGAAAATTGCATAGATGGTGTTGTGGATTGCATTGCCTGTGAGGGTAGCTGGGGAAAGATACCTCACAACCTTTAAAAGAGACTTGGATGAACACTTGAAGTGTTGTAACATTCACAAGGTTTGTGAAGGTTTGTA
>NW_025153762.1:0-1416 GCF_004010195.1 Chiloscyllium plagiosum | reverse complement strand
TTTTAAAAGAATCAAAAAGGTAATAATCTCTGGATTACTACCTGAGCCATAAAGTCGGCAAGATTACAACAGTAAGATGTGTGGCAAACAGGGGGTTTGAATTCACTGGACATTGGAGTCAGTACTGGGGAAGGATGGAACTGTTCTGAAGGGACAGGCTACATGTGAATGATACTGGGATCAGAGTCCTGGAGAATGGCATAACCAGGGCCTATATATTGGACTTTAAACTAAAACAGGGGTTGTTTTTCAGCTGCATGCAAAATTATGGAAAAGTCAAAATGGGGAAGTGCTCAGCACAGGTGAAAGCTTTCACAACATGTTGCAAGACAGAAAGTATGGAAAGGATCAGGAATCTAACTTCAGGCACAACAGATAAGGGGACAAATATAAGAAGATGGACAATTAACGCAGGGCTGAGGGACTTGTAACTAAATACACACGGTCTACAGAACAAGGTAAATCAGCTGGTATGCCAGAGTAACGTTGGCATTCACAATGTTGTAGGTATCAGAGAAAAGGCTGCAGGGGGTTCAGGGCTGGCAGAGTCAGAGGGGTTGCCTTGTTTGTAAGAAATAAAATTAAATTGACAGCGAAATAGAGTCAGAAGGTGTAGAATCCATGAAGGTAGAGATCAGGAACCACAAAGGAATAAAGACTCCGAAGAAACTTGTGTACAAGCCATAAGCCATTGTCACGATGTGGGGGAGAAAATACATCAGTAGATTATAAAAGCATGTAAGGAACTGTTGCTATAATCAATGGGGACTTGAATATGCAGGTGGACTGGGTAAAACAGGTTTGTAGCAGTTCTCAAGAAATCGTGGAATTATGTGAGAGATTTTTTGTTTGGAGCAGTTTGTGGTAGAGCCCACTCAGGAACAGGCAATTCTGGATTTAGTGATGTGTAACGAGGGAGACTTGATTAGGGAGCTCAAAGGTGAAGAAACTCCTAGGACACAGTGGCCATAACATAATAGAGTTCACCCTGCAGCTTGAGAGGGAGTAGATTGAATCAGATGTAACAGGATTACAATTGGGTAAAGGTAACTACAAAGACATGTGGGTGAAGCTGGACAAAGTTGATTGGAAGGGAGAGCCGACCAGCGAAGACAGTGGAGCAGCGATGGCAGGAGTTTCTGGTTTAATTCAGGAGACATTGCAGAAATTCATCCCAAGGAAAAAGAAAAATACTAAGGGGAGGATGAGACAACCCTGGTTAACAGGGGAAGTCAGGGAGAGCATAAAGGCAACACAAGCAGCATATAGTGTGGTAAAGATCAGTGGAAGCCAGAAGATTGGGAACTCTTTAAAAAAACAGAAATAACTTTTTAAAAAAAAGGTGGGGACGGGGAAAGAAGTGAAATATGAGAGTAAGCGCGCTACTAATACAGAAGAGGGCTGCAGGCAATTTTC
>NW_025153761.1:0-1416 GCF_004010195.1 Chiloscyllium plagiosum | reverse complement strand
ACTGTTATTCTCCGTGTCCCACTGTTAATCTGCATGTCCCACTGTTATTTTCCGTGTCCTACTGTTATTCTCCATGTCTGACTGTTATTCTCCATGTCCCACTGTGATTCTCCATGTCCTACTGTTATCCTCCATGTCCCACTGTTATTCCCCATGTCCTACTGTTGTTCTCCATGTCCTCCTGTTATTCTCCATGTCCCACTGTTATTCTCCGTGTCCCACTGTTATTCTGCATGTCCCACTGTTATTCTCCGTGTCCCACTGTTATTCTCTATCTCCACCGTTATTATCCATGTCCCACTGTTATTCTCCATGTCCCACTGTTATTCTCAGTGTCCCACTGTTATTCTCCGTGTCCCACTGTTATTCCCCATGTCCCACTGTTATTCTCCTTGTCCCACTGTTATTCTCCATGTCCCACTGTTATTCTCCGCATCCTTCTGTTATTCTCCATGTCCACGTGTTATTCCCCGTGTCCCACTGCTATTCCCCATGTCCCATTGTTATTCTCCGTGTCCCACTATTATTCTCCATATCCCACTGTTATTCTCCATGTCCTACTGTTAATCTCCATATCCCACTGTTATTCTCCATGTCCCACTGTTATTCCTCATGTCCTACTGTTATTCTCCGTGTCCTAGTGTTATTCCCCGTGTACCACTGTTATTCTCCGTGTCCCACTGTTATTATCCATGTCCAACGGTTGCTCCCCATGTCCTACTGTTATTTTCATTGTCCTACTGTTATTCCCCGTGTCCCACTGTTATTCCCCGTTTCCCACTGTTATTCTCCATGTCCCACTATTATTCTCCATGTCCCACTGTTATTCCCCATGTCCTACTGTTACTCTGCGTGTCCTAGTGTTATTCCCCGTGTACCACTGTTATTCTCCGTGTCCCACTGTTATTATCCATGTCCAACGGTTATTCCCCATGTCCTACTCTTATTTTCATTGTCCTACTGTAATTCCCCGTGTCCCACTGTTATTCCCCGTTTCCCACTGTTATTCTCCATGTCCCACTGTTATTCTCCGCATCCTTCTGTTATTCTCCATGTCCACGTGTTATTCCCCGTGTCCCACTGCTATTCCCCATGTCCCATTGTTATTCTCCATGTCCCACTGTTATTCTCCATATCCCACTGTTATTCTCCATGTCCTACTGTTATTATCAGTGTCCCACTGTTATTCGCCATATCCCACTGTTATTCTCCATGTCCCACTGTTATTCTCCATGTCCCACTGTTATTCCCCATGTCCTACTGTTATTCTCCGTGTCCTACTGTTATTCCCCGTGTCCCACTGTTATTCTCCGTGTCCCACTGTTATTATCCATGGCCAACGGTTATTCCCCATGTCCTACTGTTATTCTCCATGTCCCACTATTATTTTCCATGTCCTACTGTTATTCTCCATGC
>NW_025153760.1:0-1416 GCF_004010195.1 Chiloscyllium plagiosum | reverse complement strand
TGTGGAAGGAATTGTTATTTCATTCAAATGTGTCGGCAGTTCAAGAATTCAATATCGCTTTCCATTCGTTTTCTTGTCGAGAATGCAAGTTTATAATTCATGTAAATATTAATGTGTTCTGTGTTTTGAGAGTTGTATCAGATTTAAGAAGAAAAGGAAGAGCAATTAACATGAGAACTTTAGTGAATAGAAAGTGCAACAAATTAAATTGACAGAGGCAACTTTTAGTATTAACGCTGAATATTCAGCCAAATATATCTAATGTCAAGCGTGTGGCACTGGAAAAGCACAGCAGGTCAGGCAGCATTCGAGAAGAAGCAGAATCGACGTTTTGGGCATAAGCCCTTCATCAGGAATCTTTTCTGATGACGGCCTAATGCCCGAAAGGTCGATATTCCTGCTCTTTCGATGTCCCTGCCCATTTCCAATGCAACACGCTTGGCTCTGATCTTCAGCTTCAGCTTTCCTCACTTTCTCCAAATATGTTTAATGAGCATGAACTGAAAAGGGCAGCATCAGCAGTTGAACAAGATCAAATTAACACTTTTTTTGCAATGTTTATAGTGAAAAGCGGTTTGGGAAAATGCAACAAATCAGATCGAACAATATCTCTTGCCATTATAACCCTAGGCCATTCATAATAAAGAATAACCATGCTTTGAACAACCAGTATGGAATAAAGCTATTGAACTGAAATACCAGAGGACAACGGGTGCATTAATTGTAGGGAATGACAAACAGATCCTTACTGTGATAGTGGTGATTGATCTTAGGAACAGTAAGATATTTACTGTGATTATTCCACTGAACAGTAATTAGATGGTCATGAAGATCTTGGTGTGGCTTTATGTGCAGTGTTTTGTTTGAGCATTGATTTCATTAACATTGAGATATTTTACAAGATTGACAATTGTGGGAAACGAAGCTCACTCACTTCAATAAATTTAGTCCGAGACAAGATCTGAATCAGTAGTATCGTTTACTATGCTCTTGCAAGAGGGGTGTTGTGTCCATTGTCCTCAAGGCAGGGACACACACACTGAATTCAACTAGTACACAATATTTATGTAATTCGTTCCTATTCCATCCTCCAATTGCTCCTCCCCTGTTTACATCTCCCATTTCTCTAAGACCAGCGCCCATTACTCTTGTTCATCTCTTGCCTTATCCGGCCTTGTCTGTGACAAAATACTTAATTCTGGCCTCATAAGGCCGTTTGACGACATCCTGCTGTGGTCCATTTTTAGGTATATCCTCCTTCACTACCATCTGTTTCCCTTACTTGTGATAACCTTATGACCGCATGAGTTCTTGATTGTGGTTTGTTTTTGTTTTTGCAGAAGCAGGAAATAGATGCTTATAACTACTGATTGTACAGGCACATCTAGCTTAACCCCCTCCCCTCGTAGCACCTTA
>NW_025153759.1:0-1416 GCF_004010195.1 Chiloscyllium plagiosum | reverse complement strand
CATAGACAGTGTTCCTGGTGATACAGAGAGTGCCCCCAGTGATATAGACAGTGTTCATGACGATACAGAGAGTGTTCCCTGTGATATAGACAGTGTTCGTGGTGATACAGAGAGTGTTTCCAGTAATATAGACATTGTTCGTGGTGACACAGAGAGTGTTCGTGGTGACACAGAGAGTGTCCCCAGTAATATAGACAGTGTTCATGGTAATACAGAGAGTGATCACAGTGATATAGATAGTGTTTGTGGTGACACAGAGAGTGCCCCCAGTGATATAGACTGTGTTTTTGGTGAAACAGAGAGTTATCCCAGTGATATAGACAGTGTTCGTGGTGATACAAAGAGTGTTAACAGTGATATAGAGAGGGTTTGTGATGATACAGAGAGTGTTCCCATTGATATAGATGGTGTTCGTGGTGATACAGAGAGTGTCCCAAGTGATATAGACAGTGTTCGTGGTGATACAGAGAATGTCCCCAGTGATATAGACAGTGTTCATGGTGATACAGAGAGGGTTCCCAGTGGTATAGACAGTGTTTGTGGTGATACAGAGAGTGTTCCTAGTGATACAGACAGTGTTCGTGGTGATACAGAGAGTGTCCCCAGTGATATAGACTGTGTTCGTGGTGATACAGAGAGTGTTCCCAGTGATATAGACAATGTTTGTGGTGATAGAGAGAGTGTTCAGTGACATAGATAGTGTTCGTGGTGATACCGTGAGTGTTCCCAGTGATATAGACAGTGTTCGTGGTGATACGGAGAGTTTTCCCAGCGATACAGACAGTATTCGTTGTGATACAGAGAGTGTACCCAGTGATATAGACAGTGTTTGCGGTGATACAGAGAGTGTTCCCAGTGATATAGACAGTGTTTGTGGTGACACAGAGAGTGTTCCCAGTGACATAGACAGTGTGCGTGGTGATACAGAGAGCGTTCACAGTGATATAGACAGTGTTTGTGGTGATACAGAGTGTCCCCAGTGATATAGACCGTGTTTGTGGTGATACAGAGAGTATTCCCAGTGATATAGGCCGTGTTCGTGGTGATACAGAGAGTGTTCACAGTGATATAGATAGCGTTCCTGGTGATACAGAGAGTGTTCCCAGTGATATAGATAGCGTTCCTGGTGATACAGAGAGTGTTCCCAGTGATATAGACAGTGTTCCCGGTGACACAGAGAGTGTGCACAGTGATATAGACAGTGTTCCTGGTGACACAGAGTGTGTTCCCAGTGATATAAACAGTGTTTGTGGTGATAGGGAGACTGTTCCCAGTGATATAGACAGTGTTAGTCGTGATACAGAGAGTGATCATAGTGATATAGACAGTGTTCGTGGTGATACAGAGAGTGTTCCCAGTGATATAGACAGTGTTCCTGCTGACACAGAGAGTGTTCCCAGTGATATAGATAGCGTT
>NW_025153758.1:0-1416 GCF_004010195.1 Chiloscyllium plagiosum | reverse complement strand
TGAGCTATCAGGGTGACAAGACATCACCTTAGACGCTAAAACTAAAGGCATAAAATGACACTATATGAGTATTAGTGAGAAATTAGTGATAAAAGCTGTCTGTTATGAATTAGTATCTTCGTCAAGCAGCAAAATTACATTGCATAGAGGCACGCAATCTGAAATACATCAGAGCACCTTCCAGCAACTGGAGCATGCTGGTGGCCTCTGACAAAGAAAGTAGTTTCAAGGAAATATGATGTGCTTCAAAATGCCACGGACACAGAAATGTACATCCGCGCGAGCGTGACACACACTCATACTCACACACACACACCTACCCAGAGACAGACACATAGCCATGGATATGCACAGACATACACACACACACAAATACAGACACACGCAAGCACTCACAGAACAAAATGACATCTTGTGTTAAGAATGAACAAAGATGCTCCTCAACCATCACACCTTGACTCTTGGGAGGAGCTGTGTCATTGAAATTTGAGAGGTTACGTCTCCACATTATTTTCCGGTGGGGTGATGAGTGATATTTTGAGGTAAATGGGATAGCACTAATAATGTCCGCGGTTTTCTCAGGGCAATATCCTCTTCAACATTGAAGATAGGAGCAGGAGAAGTCCACTCAGCCCTTTGAGCCTGCTCTGCCATTCATCATCATCCAGCTCAGTAACCTCGTCCTGTTTACTCCCCATTACTTTTGGTCCTATTTGCTATAAATGCTACATGTAGCCGTGTCTTCAATACATTCAATGCTTTGGAATTAACAAGTTCCTGTGTTAATGAATTCCACAGGCTCATCACTCTTTAGGTGAAGAAATGTCTCCTCATCTCCATCCTACATGATCCACCCCGAATCCTCAGTCTGTGTCCCCTGATTCTGGACACACCCACCATCAGGAGCATCCTCCCTGTATCTACCCTGTCTCGTCTTGTTAGAATGAGATCCCCTCCCATTCGTTTAAACTCCAGCGAAAACAACCCTAAGCTAGACAACCTGTCCTCATATGTTCGTTCCACCATACAGTCAGATAAACCTTCGCTGTACTCCCTCCGGAGCAAGAACATCTTTCCTCAGAACTGCACACAGTGTTTGTGGTGTGGCCTCACCAAGGCCCTGTATAACTGTAACAACGCATCCCTGCTCCTGGACTCGAAACATCTCTCAATGAAGGTCAATATAGCATTTGCCTTCTTTACTGCCTGCTGCACCTGCATGCGTACCTTCAGCGACTGGTGCACAAGTACATGTGGCCCCTTCAGCACACTCCCCTCTCCCAATTTGCAGCCCGTCAGGTAGTAATCCACCACCTTCCTTTTGTTTCCAAAGTGAATAACCTGACCTTTATCTAAAATAAACTGCATCTGCCATTGATTGGTCCGCTCACCCAATCTGTCCAGACCATGCCGTCG
>NW_025153757.1:0-1416 GCF_004010195.1 Chiloscyllium plagiosum | reverse complement strand
GCTATTCACTACAATACACACAGGGTCTGCTATTCTCTACAATACACACAGGGACTGCTATTCACTACAATCCACACAGGGTCTGCTCGTCTCTACAATAAACACAGGGACAGCTATTCTCTATAATACACACAGGGACTGCTATTCTGTATAATACACGCAGGGACTGCTATTCACTACAATATACACAGGGACTGCTATTCTCTATAATACACACAGCGACTGCTATTGTCTGTAATACACACAGGGACTGCTATTCTCTACAATACGCACAGAGACTGCTGTCCTGTACAATGCACACATGGACTGCTATTCTCTATAATATGCACAGGGACTGCTATTCTCTACAGTGCACACAGGGGCTGCTATTCCCCACAATACACACAGGTACTGCTATTCTCTATAATACATGCAGGAACTGGAATTCTCCTCAATAAACACAGGGACTGCTATTCTCGATAATACAGACAGGGAATGCTATTCTCTATAATATACACAGGGTCTGCTATTCTCTATAAAGGGAGCTTTACTCTGTATCTAACCCCATGCTGTCCCTGTCCCTGGGATGGGGGTGACAGTGTAAAGGGAGCTTTACTCTGTATCTAATCCCATGCTGTCCCTGCCCCTGGGATGGTAGAACAGTGTAAAGGGAGCTTTACTCTGTATCTAACCCCGTGCTGTCCCAGTCCCTGGGATTGGGAGGACAGTGTAGAGGGAGCTTTACTCTGTATCTAACCCTGTGCTGTCCCTGTCCCTGGGATGGGGGGGGAACAGTGTAGAGGGAGCTTTACTCTGTATCTAACTCCGTGCTGTCCCTGTCCTTGGGATGGGGGGGGACTGTGTAGAGGGAGCTTTACCCTGTATCTAACCATGTGCTGTCCCTGTCATTGCGATTGGGGGGACAGTGTAGAGGGAGCTTTACTCTGTATCTAACCCTGTGCTGTCCCTGTCCCTGGGATGGGGGGGGGACAGTGTAGAGGGAGCTTTACTCTGTATCTAACCCTGTGCTGTCCCTGTCCCTGCGATGGGGGGGGGACAGTGTAGAGGGAGCTTTACTCTGTATCTAACCCTGTACTGTCCCTGTCCCTGGGATGGGGGGGACAGTGTAAAGGAAGCTTTACTCTGTATCTAACCCCGTGCTGTCCCTGTCCCTAGGATGGGGGGGACAGTGTAGAGGGAGCTTTACTGTGTATCTAACCCTGTGCTGTCCCTGTCCCTGGAATGGGGGGGGACAGTGTAAAGGGAGCTTTACTCTGTATCTAACCCCGTGCTGTCCCTGTCCCTGGGATGGGAGGGACAGTGTAGAGGGAGCTTTACTCTGTATCTAACCCTGTGCTGTCCCTATCCCTGGGATAGGGGGAGAGTGTAGAGGGAGCTTTACCCTGTATCTAACTCCATGCTGTCCCTGTCCCTGGG
>NW_025153756.1:0-1416 GCF_004010195.1 Chiloscyllium plagiosum | reverse complement strand
GAGTTTGAATTCCTGTCACTGACTGAGTTTCAACCCCTGTCACTGACTGAGTTTCAATCCCTGTCACTGACTGAGGTTCAATCCCTGTCACTGACGGAGGTTCAATTCCTGTCACTGATTGAGATTCAATCCCTGTCACTGACTCAGATTCAATCCCTGTCACTGACTGAGATTCGATTCCTGTCACTGACTGAGATTCAATTCCTGTCACTGTTTGAGTGTCAATCCTTTTCACTGACTGAGATTCAATCTCTGTCACTGACTGAGGATCAAATCCAGTCTCTGAATGAGATTAAATTGCTGTCACTGACTGAGATTCATTCCCTGTCACTGACAGCGATTCAAATCCCGTCACTGACTAAGATTCAATCCGTGTCACTGACTGAGGTTCAATCCCTGTCACTGAATGAGATTCAATCCCTGTTACTAACTGAGGTTCAATCCCTGTCTCTGACTGAATCTCCATCCCGGTCACTGAATGTGATTCAATCTCTGTCACTGACTGATTTTCAATCCCTGTAACTGACTGAGGTTCAAACCATGTCACTGACTGATTGTCAATCCCTGCAACTGACTGAGGTTCAATCCCTGTCACTGACTTAGATTCAATGCCAGTCACTGACTGAGATTCAATCCCTGTCACTGACTGAGAATCAATCCCTGTCACTGAGTGAAATTCAATCCCTGTCACTGACTGATTGTCAATCCCTGTCACTGTCTGAGGGTCAAACCATGTCACTGACTGATTGTCAATCCCTGCCACTGACTGAGGTTCAATCCCTGTCACTAACTGAGTTTCAATGCCAGTCACTGACTGAGATTCAATCCCTGTCACTGGCTGAGATTCAATTCCTGTCACTGAGTGATTTTCAATCCCTCTCACTGACTGATGTTCAATCGCTGTCAAAGACTGAGATTCAATGCCTGTCACTGAGTGAGATTCAATTCCTGTCACTAACTGAGATTTAATTCCTGTCACTGACTGAGATTCAATTCCAGTCACTGACTGAGATTGAATCCCTGTCACTGACTGTCAATCCCTGTCACTGACTGATGTTCAATCCCTGTCAAAGACTGAGATTCAATGCCTGTCACTGACTGAGATTCAATCACTGTCCCTGACTGAGGTTCAATCCCTATCACTGACTGAGATTCAATTCCAGTCACTGACTGAGATTTAATCACTGTCCCTGACTGAGGTTCAATCCCTGTCACTGACTGAGATTCAATTCCTGACATTGACTGAGATTCATTCATTCCCTGTCATTGACTGAGAACCAATTCCTGTCACTGACTGAGATTCAATCCCTGTCACTGAATGAGATTCAATCCCTGTTACTGACTGAGGTTCAATCCCTGTCCCTGACTGAATCTCCATCCCGATCACTGACTGAGATTTAATGCCTGTCACTGACT
>NW_025153755.1:0-1416 GCF_004010195.1 Chiloscyllium plagiosum | reverse complement strand
GGGTTTAGGGGAATTACCTGGAGTAACAGGAAGAGGGTTGAGGATAATCGAATGGAGTACCAGGAATGGGGTTTAGGGGAATTAACGGGAGTACAAGGAGGGGTTTTAGGGGAATTACCTGGAGTACCAGGAAGTGGGTTTTGGATAATTCAATGGAGTACCAGGAAGGGGGTTTGGAGTAATTCAATGGGGGACCAGGAAGTAGGCTTAGGATAATTAACTGGAGTACCAGGAAGGGGGTTTAGGATAATTACATGGAGTACCAGGAAAGGGTATTAAGGTAATTAACTGGACAACGTAGAAGGGGGTTCAGGGTAATTAATGGAGTACCAGGAAGGGGGTTCAGGGTAATGAACTGGAGTACCAGGAAGGGAGTTTAGGATAATTACCTGGAGTACCGGGAAGAGGTATTAAGGTAATTACCTGGAGCACCAGGAAAGGGGTTTAGAGTAATTAACTAGAGTACCAGGAAGGGGGTTTAGGATAATTACCTGGAGTACCAGGAAGGGGTATTAAGGTAATTACCTGGAGTATCAGGAAGGGGGTTTTGAGTAATTAACTAGAGTACCAGGAAGGGGGTTTAGGGGAATTACCTGGAGTACCAGGAAGGGGGTTTAGGATAATTACCTGGAGTACCAGCAAGGGGGTTTAGGGCAATTAACAGGAGTACCAGGCAGGGGGTTTCAGATAATTAACTGGATTACCAGGAAGGGATTTTGGGAATTAACTGGAATACCCGGAAGGGGTTTCCGACAATTAACTGGAGTACCAGGAAGGGGGTCTAGGGAATTACCTGGAGTACTAGGAAGGGGGTTCAGGGTAATTAACTGGAGAACCTGGAATGGGAATTGGGGTAATTAACTGGAGAACCAGAAGGGGGGTTCAGGATAATTAACGGGGGTACCAGTAAGGGGGTTTAAGGCAATTAACTGGAGTATCAGGAAGGGGGTTTTCGGGGAATATTAATTCCCCGAATTAATATTCGGGGTGTACAAGAAGGGGTTCAGGGTAATTACCTGGAGTACCAGGCAGGGGGATTTGGGTAATTAACTGGAGTACCAGGAAGGGGGTTTAGGGTAATTAAGTGGAGTACCAGGAAGGGGGTTTAGGATAATTACCTGGAGTACCAGGAAGGGGATTAGGGCAATTAACTGGAGTACCAGGAATGGGTTTAGGGTAATTACCTGGAGTACCAGAAAGAGGGTTTAGAGTATTTAACTGGAGTATCAGGAAGAGGGTTCAGAGTAATTAACTGGAGTACCAGGAAGGGGTTTAGGTTAAGTAACTGGAGTACCAGGAAGGGGTTTAGGACCATTAACTGGTGTAACAGGAACAGGGTTTAGGACAATTAAATGGAGTACCAGGAAGGGGGTTAAAGGTAATGAACTGGAGTACCAGGAAGGGGGTTAAAAGTAA
>NW_025153754.1:0-1416 GCF_004010195.1 Chiloscyllium plagiosum | reverse complement strand
TGTTCCTGACTAATGTGTTTATTTACAGCAGGAAGCTGAGGCCGAAAGCAGAATAAACCCATTCAGACCTGAGTGCAGAAACATTTCCAGCAGAACGAATGAGGTTGTACAGCGCAGAACCACGTTTGAGTGCATTGAATTCCGGTTGATGGGCGGAGCTTGCGTTCACTCGGCTGAGTTACCAGTGTGTAAATGATACAGATAGTGTTCAATGTGATGGTACATTTGCTCAGTGGTTCAAACTGCTGTTAAGTCTGTAGGTTAGGTAGATTGGTCATGTTAAAATGCGCTGATGTGTCCAGAGAGTGAATTCAGTAAGTTAAGTGAGTTAGCCATGGGTAACACAGCGATAAGGTCAGCAGTCACACGATGTCAGGTTTTATTCCAGCAGGTGTATTTGAAATCACAAGCCAAGGGCCTGCGGGGATAGAGACAGGAGCTAGATCTGGTTGAGATGCTGTTCAGAGTGTCCCTACAGACTCGATTGGCTGAACTGTACTTTCTGCCTTGGAGGGAATCTGTGATTCGATCAGAGAGGACACTGCCGGCGTTTACTGGGCTGCTCAGACATTAGAGATGATGCTGACGGCGTTTAGTGGGGATGGAATTTTATTTATTTGTGTGTTGAAAAATTTGACACTGAACCAAGGAAAACCAAATGGAAGTTTTCCTGAGAATTTTACGTTTGGAGAGAGTAAATAGGTGGAAAATTCACTCTTTCAAGTTCGGATATTTCTGAACGTCAGGCTTTCAAAACCATCGATGTAGGACAAAGAAATGATGGGAGCAGAATTTCTGTCACTCAGAGAATCCGTTTCCAAAATATTTGGAAAGGCACATTTCGAGACGCACAAGCAGTGAGTTTCACCAGGAGAGAGACACTCTGTGGCCAGGTAAAAGTGTAAAAGTGGGGTCTGGGGGGTAGAAGGTGCGAGGAAACAATGTCTAATTTGGACGACTTCAGACGCAAAGAAATATCGGGAACGTATGCAGCTGAGTAAGATTCAGCAAAAAAAAACCTCAGAGTTTTGAAAGATTTCTATTAATATCCCACATGAAGCATTATAAATGGAACTGACCAGATTTTGTATATTGTCAAGGAAAGCTATTCCATAATGTACAGGAAGTGACCCGTCTCTTGGAGATCGATTTCCTGCTTTCATCCCATGGCTTAAAAGTGGGAGGACCATCGCCATGTTGTTGGGTTCATTTGACAACCACTGAAATCTGCCAAAGTAACTGAGCATCAAAACTGGCATCTTGTTTTGTAGTTTAACCTTCTGCTTTTCTCATCAGTATTTTCTTTCAGCTGAAATAAATTCGGAGCAAAATTAAATGCAACATTTAACGTTCCAATCACATAAATCAAATTCACTTCCGATCATTGCAATGAACAGAGTGAAATTACAGCAAAAT
>NW_025153753.1:0-1416 GCF_004010195.1 Chiloscyllium plagiosum | reverse complement strand
CTTTACCAAATGTTATCAATAAAATAAGAAAAGGTACCCTGATGGTTTATGGTTGCCATGATTGAAATTGGGTTTCATTCCAATTTTTGTCATTGGAATTTAAATTTAACCATCGACTATGGTAGGATATGAGACAATGCATTTACAGTCATAACCTGCGCCAGTGAATTACACAGTCAGTGACTTTATTATTCTGTTTAAGAATCCCTGTTGTGAAGTTACTGTAGAGACAAGAACAAGTTGTGGTCAAATTATTTCTAACTGGAAGAGAGGTCAGAAGGGAACTGGAGCCATAAAATCTGTCATTAACGAAGGGGAAGATGATGGCGAAGTCAGCAACAGAACTCAGGCAAAGCTGTAGATTAGGGATAACATGAAGATGGGTGTCAGCAGGTTTGATCACAGAGAGAATATGGAGACATAAAACACGGCAAACAGGAGACTCAAAGTTCCAAACAGTCTTATTTCTTCTCAGATGTTTATGAGTAAATAGTCTGGAAATGCATGAGAAGGAAGTGGAGTTTGTGACTGAAAATTTATGTATTTGTTAAATAAAATCAACCAGAATAGCAATAAGATTTACCACCATTTATAGAATTGACAGAGATAGACTTACCAGGAACACCAATAATAGCGAGGATGGGATAGTACCCAGCTTGAATAATCAACAGTACAGCTTCTATCCGCACGTCTAACCGTGGCCAATCCTGAGAAAGCCAGTAAAGAGCCGAGGATAAACTCTTATCCATTGTTGGAACATTCCAGTCTAATGTTCTCAGATTCTGATCCATTGTCAGAACATTCTAATGTTCTCTGATTCTGACCTCTCTCTCTTTCTCTGTAGCTGCTGATCCCAATCTTGTTGAGTTTGACTCTGCACGGAATAATATGGCATAATAAGGTGAAAGAAGTCGCTAATTATGGAAGAGGGAAATCCTCCAGTGACCCAGTTAGGTCCAGGAAGACTGATATTAATCATAGTCACTGAACAAACAGCTACGGTTAACCCATTTCGTGGCAACTCTGATATATCACAATACTTAGCGTGGCTGGGATATTAATATCGCTGATTATTGAGCTAATGGCACATCTCCAGTTGTAAACATAGAGGTGAGGGAGAGACATAATTCTTTCGCTTCTCAAGCTCGATGATCCTGCTGTGTTTTCGCAGTATAGGAATTGCTGGGCGCCCAAGGCCGTCTGTGTCTGATCGCCAGGCCTGCTGCATCTTTTCGTTTTATTTATTTATGTTTAACTTTGACTTTTGGCTGTCCAGCATTAAACGGCTTAGGTGGGTTTAGGCAGTTTTGAGATACACCGACAGAGCTGTAGACTATGTAGATACAGTCCATTCCTTGTGGTCCTTGCAGCCGCGGCCTGGTTCTGTGGAGTGATGGTCAAACTCTCACAGAACCA
>NW_025153752.1:0-1416 GCF_004010195.1 Chiloscyllium plagiosum | reverse complement strand
CGCCATATGCCTTCCTCACTGCACTATTTACCCGGGTGGCAACTTTCGGAGATCTGTGTGCATGGACACCAGGATCCCTCTGCTCATCCACACCACCGAGTATCCGACCGTTAGCCCATCTTTTTATTACTCTTGCTAAATAATTTCTGCAATTATAAGTTCTGATACGGAGCAAATGGACTCACACCAGCGTGTAATTCTTTCGGCCAAGAGCTGAGTCGACAAGAATGGGGACTACATAGAGGAAATATACGATCCGTTAAAAATGGAACGTGATTCCAGAACGATGGTAGATGTATGGGTGGATGGGATAAGTAGTGATAAGAAATTGTAATCACTAGTATAACAGTAGGAAAAACATCTGGTTTCCCACTGGTACGGAGACACAGGAACAAACCCGAATTGAAGAGGTCATTAAGATCAGAGTGACCTCCAGAGAGGGACAAATAAGGAAAGGACGTGCCTAGCGATGACATGCAGTGGGATGACGTCGAACAGCCTGATGGGGGCCAGAGGTGGGTATTCGTCACGTACGAGGCCAGATAAACAGGATCAGTCTTAGGGAAATGAGGCGACGTCAGCTCAAGTTGTATAAATTTTGGAAAGTTCGCGGAACAGGATGTGTGTTTGTCATTGCCTTGCCTGGCCTGAGACGTTGCACCCATTTTCAAATAAAGGACACTATTGGTTTAGATATTTGTGCCGGACTGCAATTGTTTAGTGAGTGAGCCTCTCCGCTCCCTCAGGATGCCCTCCGACAACTTGGCCCACCACCGAGGTCAGCTGGGTTGTCCTTCCCACCCTTCTTAAAGGGCAGCACGCAGCTTTAGCCCGCCTCCAGCCTGGCCACACCTCGGCTGCGACTGGCGATTGGGCACCAATATCTCAGCTTGCCCGCGGGGTTCGAGGGGAGGCCTGATCAGGCAGGCCCTTGCAACCTGGACCCCAGTCGAACAGCCCACCCCTTCGGTGTCCCACGGTGCCTGACACCTCCCCCCCTGAGAGGGAAGGGATTTCTAAATGGTGCGTGCGGCGAGCTGAAGAACTGAGTCTGCTGCGGGACAAGCTGGGCACGATCGTTTTATTGAGTGGCGGTGAGAGGGAGAGAATTGGGGGAGAGAGGGTGAGGCAGCGTGCGAAAGGGAGGGAGGGGAAGAGGGAAGGAAGGGGTTGGAGAGAGAGAGAGAGAGATACAGAGAGATGGGAGCACAGAGCAGGGGGTGCTCGCAGAGCTCTATGTGCAGTGGTAACCACACGGTCCATAGTTGCAACACCGATATCCTTGGCCACACATGAAATCCTCACAGGGTCGACACGGGCAACCTTTCAGAACCACGTCTGCGTTTTCACATTCTTTCTCGTCCAGGACTTCGGGACATTGGTCATGTTTCACTGGGAGGGGAAAGGCGGAGAGAA
>NW_025153751.1:0-1416 GCF_004010195.1 Chiloscyllium plagiosum | reverse complement strand
AAAGAGATGGTTTTCAAGAAAATAGCAAAATTACGTCACCAGTAGAGTAACCAATTACCAAGATATCCTTCGTGATGTTTTATGGGACATGTGGGATTTTGTTGATTATGGTTCTCCAAACGTTTTTACAATGGAACGGAGAGTTTTAGATGGGAAGTTAAGTTCACGCATGACTATTGCCATTTTTGTCACTCACACACAATTGTTTTTGCTTGTATGATTTATTTCGCTTTGTGGTTACTGCGAGTGGGCTTGTGAACTACACATGGTTATGAGTTCATTCCTCACTGTTTCTCAACTCCAGCCAAACAGAGTTTACATCCTTATTTCCTGAATCAAGGTAATCTCTAACCATTGCATAAATGTCATTAAAACTTCGGTATTTCATACGCCTCTGTATATTCCCTTACAATACTAATTGATCCTTTACTATATTGCAGTTGTGCATAAGAAGAGAAAAATAGAATATAGAATGGTGGACCTCCGCTTCACACCCCCGTTATTGAAGCGAAAATGCAAAATACTGCCCATAATACGATCGTGGAAGCATGTGCAGGAACCACAGAATAAGTGCAGTGGCACAGGGCATGTCAGGGACAGCACCAGAAAGACAACAGAAATGTTGCTATGAGCTCCTATTTTGGATGTATTTCTCAATGAGCAATAGAGTGTTACATGTGTTCCATCAGGAGTTACCTCACACAAGGAAATAACCAGTGCTGCAGACGGTCATGTCATCCGAGTTCCAAGCCGTGGAATCAGATACATTCAATATTCTATGCATAACTGCAAGGAACAGCTGTCCGAGGCGTTTGCAGTCCAGATGAAATTACGAATGCAGCTCTCCAGTTGTCAGCCTCTTTCTCCTATGTCGTGTTTCGTGCAGTCCCTGCGTGGAATCTCGTCACCCACGTTTGACCTGCACATGATGGGTATTGTGTCTTGTTTTCCCGTGAGTTGTTATCTGAGTGAGGCTCTCGGTTTCTGTGCTGTCATACGTTCGAGTGTTCATAGGAGTCTGGATATCGTTTTCCAGAATTTGTTTTTAATACAGGGAAGCATGATTTTAAAATTACCTCATAGCATATCCTCGTTGCGAACTTTGTGTGCCATACATTTGCGAATGAAGGTGTATGGATATTGGTTCTTGGCAAAGAATTTGTGTGGGCGTCAGTCCAGGAGTCCCTAGTAGCAATACGTACAGACGGCAAGGGCCACACTTTCGACTAGAATAGCACAACAATAATAGGACAGAGCAAGCAGAAGACAGCCAGACAATTCCTGGAAGCAGGAATCCACGGATCCCATCCGTTGGACCCAATCTGCAATCGCAACAAGTGGAAGCAGCGGGAATGAAACCAAATGAATTCGTACCAAAACATCAGAGCAACGTTTCACAGGAACCTCTGCAGCGCT
>NW_025153750.1:0-1416 GCF_004010195.1 Chiloscyllium plagiosum | reverse complement strand
TTATATGTACGTCATGATTATGTGGTTAAGGAACAGAGAAAAGCAGAAGCCATTATGATGGTTTCTTTTTTAATGGATGGCAATGTTATGAAGTTCCACATGCGTTCTGTACCTTAAAAAGAGTTGAAAAGCTGACACGGACTTACAGAGGCTCAGAATGTACTGAAAGGAGTTAAAATGTACAATTTGCCTGTGAAACCGACAGTGCAGTTGTGTTGCTATGGAAGCAAAAGAAATTCAAATTCAGTCAATCAGTTTAAATTATCCCGCAAGACACAAAATCCGAACAAGTTTGAACAAAATTTTTTGATGACATCAAACTAATGAAATGACCGGTATTTTTGCAGGTTGAAACAGGACATTTTGAACAGCTAAGGGCAGCACATCAAAACCGACCGAGAGGAAATCAACAGAGGAAAAACGACAAAGAAGGATCGACACAGGTCACTGGTTTTTAAAACGACTTTTTTTTAAGTAAATCTTAATCGAGATTTTTGTCGGAACAGGATTGTAGAGTGCGATGTAAAAGATATTTTTATACAAGAAAGGAGTTGTAAATAGTTTTTGGTATTAATATTCCCTGTCCGACTTAAAGCATAAAATGTTTAATTTTGACTTTAAATAGCAAGCTCTGGCATATTTTTACATCTGTCGAATTTTAATATATTTCAGCACGAAGTGAACTTTTTCTGTGTGACTGTTTTAAATTGGCAGAGAGGTTTACTCTGTGTCATAACACGACACACTCCATTTTGCTCACACAGCAACTGAATGTTTGTGCCTTGTATTTTAGCACGCATGCATACAATATCAAAGCGAAACACATTAATTACAGTACAAGAAGCAAAAATGGTTTTGCTTACGCTGAAGGAGACAAATTTAACGTGTTTCTGATGAAATGTCAGCTACTTTTAGCATCAGATTTTTATGACCCATTCATCATTATTCTCAGGAACACCTTTTCGAATTATTGCTGCCTTTGGAATGTTGAGACACGCAGTTAGGGAGATAGTTACAAGTATATGACCCCGTGACAGTGAAGAACTGGTGGCAAACAGAGAAAGTCAAGTATAAAAGCACTGAGGTTTAGAGCGTCTAAGCAGGTTCTTCGTCCCAACCTGCCTATGCTGCCCAATTTTCACATTTAAACAATTCCCATTTGCCTGCGTTTGCCCCATTTCCCTCCATACCTGTCCCATTCGTGTATTTCTCCCAAATGCTATTTAAGTGACAAAATTGTACTTATCCCCACCACGACATCAGCCAGCCTGTCTCAGACAATCATCCCCTTTGTGTGAACAAATGCTCCCGGACTCTTCTGTATTTCTGTCCTCTCACGTTTAAGCTATGCCTTCTTCTTTTAGACTGCCAGATGGTCAGGATACATTGCGGTACTGAGTGTAGTTCTGGTCGTCA
>NW_025153749.1:0-1416 GCF_004010195.1 Chiloscyllium plagiosum | reverse complement strand
ATTTTAATTATTCCCTTCTTAGGGGATGGGATACAGTTGAGTAATTACCCACATTAGGAGAAAGTGAGGACTGCAGTTGCTAATTACCCACATTACCAGGGAGATGTTAGAGTTGGAGCTGGAATGAAACAGCTTCCTCAGATACACGGCTTGTTTTGTAACAAACGTCCTCAGTCCTATTGCAGGAATGGTGCCAGGGCCAAATGCCTTTGTCGTATCTACAGTGACCAGTTGTTGCTTCATGTCACGTGCAGTGAATTGAATTGGTTGAAGATGGGCATCTGTGATTCTGAGGGTATCATCGTGAGGGTGAGGTGGGTAATCGACTCAACACTTCCGCCTGAGGATAGCGCAGATATTGCATCTTTTACATGGATGTACAAGGCTGTTCCATTATTTAGGATGGGAATATTTGTGGTGTCCTCTCCTTCAGTAAGTTGTTTAATGGTCCATCGACTTTTATGCACGGATTTGACAGGAGGAGAGAGAGCTTATATCTGATTTGTTAGTCTTGGGATCATCTCTCTCTCTGTATCAGATGTTAGTCCTGCTGTTTATAGTGTAACCAGTCAAGTGCAGTAGCTTTAATGGGCTGTCGTCAGGTTTAGGTGCACGTCATTCCGACCCGACTATGTTCACCCACACTCGTCACTGACCCATGGACCGGCTTAATGGAAATGGTAGACAGATGGACTATCCTGGGGGAAATGTTACAGATTCTAATTGAGATCTACAGCATCAGATGATAACCCAGTTTTAGCTGCAATATCTACAATTCAATTCTACTGACTGGCCCCAGTTCACACCGAGACCCATTCACCTACCAAACCTGTACTCAGTGACCTACTCTGGTTTCTGATGCGAAAATGCTTCCATTTTCAAATTCTCATTCTACTGGAAGTTTTTCCTTGTGTGACGCCTCCACTTTGTTACATAAACGATATCCATTTAAGATACTAATCTGAATCTTTTCCTTTCAGTAATGCCATCTTCTGTATTTGAAGTGAACGTGTATTCCACTGTTTTTCTCCCTGACCATGATTCAGAGCGCTGCAGTGTCAGTGATGCCAGCCTTACGCAGTTTCAGAGTCAAGGAACTTGTCACCATGCGTTACTGTTCAGTTCCCAGTGTACGGCGCTCCATGTTGGACAGGATGTTTGGGCATCTTTGACAATATGTCGTTGGAAATTGTTCAAAAACAGAAATTGCTGAAGAAATTGCTAAAGATTTTGCAGAATTTTCTGGAGTGAATGCAGAGCTAAACTTTCAGGTCCAGTGAACATCCTACAAAGGTTTTTGTATTTTTGTTTCCAGTATCCATTGTTATTTGTTTAATTGAAAAATTGTTCTGTGCCTATTTATTTCTGGAGAAACTCAGCAGCTCTGTCAACATCTGCAGAGAAAGAGAAACACAG
>NW_025153748.1:0-1416 GCF_004010195.1 Chiloscyllium plagiosum | reverse complement strand
TGAATGGAATGAAGTGTAGAAATAAGGAAAACAAGCAAAGGAAGGGAGCTAACTTTACTTTTGTTCTTCTCTCACGGGATGTGTGCAGCCATGGTCAGGCCAGCGTGTTGTGCTGAGCTTGAACTGAGTGACTGGTTCAGCTGTTCCACAGGACAGTCAAGAGTAAAACACATTGCTGTCGGTTTGCCCAGACATGACCGGGGAAGGATAACGCATTGACGTCTCTGAAGGACATGAAGCAAGCAGTTGAGCCTTTTCTCATAACTGATGATAGTTTCAGTTCAACTACATCAATTTCGTTCCTGAGATATCAACAGATTATTATTCTGTGCCTCTAGATTATGTGGGATGGACTTAAGCAGCATGCAGCGTCTGCCTGTCTGACAGACTCTGTGCAGTAAACAAGTTCAAAATACTCAAGAGCAATTATTCTGTAATTGACATGTGGTTACAAGGGACTTGATAAATTGTATCTAGATTTAACAAAGGCACAATTGATGGTTTATTCAGAAGATGCACTGAGGCAGTGGAGGAGTCGGGGATATCATGATAGTGGTATTGCACAGGATTAGTGAGTGGGGAGGATATAGAAATGTAGATCTGTGCAGGGCTAGAAGGATTATGGAGTTTGAGAACAGTCTGGTTCTCCTCACAATTTGGTGAGTAATTTGGCATGAGGAATTTGCTCGATACAATTTGTGAGGAATGGAATATTTCATTGGAATTGAAAATGTTGACATCCACCTTTCTAAATTTTAAATAATATGTGCAGCAACTCAGTCCAACCTGGCTTAATGAACAGACAGAATGAATTACCAGGAACACCAACTTCGCGAGGTTGGGATAGTGACCAACTTGAATAACCATCAGTACATCAAAGATCCGCAAAACTAATGAGATCCAAAGCCGAGAGAGACGGTAAGGGCCGCCGGATAAACTCCTGTCCATTGCTGGAACATTTCAGTCTAATGTTCTCAGATTCTGATCCATTGTTGAAATATTCCAGTCGAATGTTCTCAGATTCTCATCTCTCCTTCCACTCTCTCGAGGTCTGCTGATGCCTGTTAATGCTGTTGCTGATGCTCCCGCTGATACTATGGGATAACACATTGAACCCAGTCCATAATTAATAGAAGAGGAAAGCCTTCCGGTGACTTATTTAGGATGCACGGAGACTGACATCAATCACGGTCGCTGAACAAATACCTCCAGTTAACCCATTTCAATTCAATACTTTTTATTAAAATTCCAAATTATGATTAAAATTTACATATTCTGGATGGGATATGTGGGGGTGACTGAGGGAACAAATGTTGGGTCTGGTAAATCAATCATGTGTAAGCGTTCAATGTGCCTTGAATATGGGAGCAATGCGAGAGGTTCATCAGAATATAAACATGCTTCTCTGTTTATAAA
>NW_025153747.1:0-1416 GCF_004010195.1 Chiloscyllium plagiosum | reverse complement strand
TATTCAGTGACTTTCCTTTTTAAAGGGAGAAATACCAAGTGAAATGTGTTCATTGTGAGTTAATGGGAAAATATAGTTTGTTTGGTAGGATTTTCCTTTAGTTGATTCATTTTCCCTTTAATCGGCCGGATCCAATAGTTGGCAGCAATTAAGCTGACTGCAGAAAAGGTCCTTGAGTTCCCAGTTTCATTTACTGGAAGCAGGTGGAGTTTCTGCAGTGGACCAAAGATATTTTGTCTCACGGTTGACCAGTTGGTGGAAAGCCAACGGCAAACTATAACCACCACCTCCGCAGAAACACATCTACTCAGCAGCAATGCTGGAGAAAAGTTTATTTTCAGTTGTGTAACTTGGAGAACTCATCACTCCTCTCATTGAAGGAAATATTCGAAGAGTCTCAGACACAACCTTAACATCAACAGTTCATTCAAGGATCACTACAGCACTGTTTAGTATTGAGAAAAATTGATAAATAGTCACGGAGTCATGTAGTGATACAGCATGGTTACAGACCCTTCGGTCCAACCAGTCCATGCCAGTCCTAATCCCAAACTAAACTAATCCAACCTGTGTGTACTTGGCCCATATCCATCCAAACATTTGATATTCATTTACTTATCCAAATGTCTTCTCAAGGTTGTAAGTATCCAACACCAAATCATCCCACACACAAACCATTCTGTGTCTCTTTTTAAAATTTTTCTCCTCTCATTGGAAAAACATGTTCCCTATTGTTGAAATCCCCCACCATAGGGAAAATACACCAATGTCTGTGTCAAAAATTGAAAACAATCCCAGCTCCAAACATTTACAAAATATCACTATGGATCTTCCTCGAATCCAAAAAAGAATGTCCCCTTTGATCAATGATTTATAAAATTTACTCGCGTATCTACTGTGATAGACGTTTTCAAATTACTTCTTAGTGCAAATTATTTTCACATCAATCGGATTAAAGTAACATTTCGTGCACTACCCCCACACACAAAAAAACAAGTTTGTTGACACGAATTGCTCTGAGGAAGTCTAAGATGGATTCTTTTATCAAACAAAATCATTTCCAATGTTGTGAGAGCTCGTCTATCTTCTGTGCAATGGTCTGAATTTTAAGTTGTGTCTGACTGCAGATGAAACTGGCTGAAGTGGGTAAAAGTACAGTTTGTGCCTTTCACATTGTGAATGTATGTTGCTGACTTTAGTTGAATAAAGAGATGTTGTTCCAGCATCGTCTGGCACCATTAATTAGACCATTAATTTCCACATCACTAACCGTAGGGTCAGGTGGGGTTTATTGATATGTGATATTTTTGAAACGAAAGCTTCGTACATTTCTAGTATGAATCATGTCAATTAGAGCCATTCACCTTTCCACTCATGGCTTTATAAACTTATATGATGTCACCCCCCCCCCCCCCC
>NW_025153746.1:0-1416 GCF_004010195.1 Chiloscyllium plagiosum | reverse complement strand
AAAGTTAATAGGATAATCTCATTGAATCATATGAGCAGGAACTACTGAGCTGCCTTCACATACTTCATGTGCATCGACAACATCATAGTTTATTTTCTTTGTCACTGCCTCTAAGAATGTTTGATGGAAGTTGTCTTAGTGGATTAAAGTTTTAAGCAGTCCAGTGATATGTAAACGCTAGATATTGTTTAACTGTCGCTAAAGCATTCTTTTCGGATAAGTATCCATTTTGGATTAACACAGACATACGGACCATGCGTTATGTCCATGTGTCTGAGTTTCAAAACTTCTTAACGATGTGTGTACACACATGCATATATTTACATAGACATTCACACACATACATGTACACACACACAGACACATATATATGAATATAAATATATATATAGGGGAAGGGCTGAGAATAGTTCACAGGTTGGCCCAACATCGAGGGCTGAAGGGCTTGTTCTGTGCTGTACTGTTCTATGTTCTCTCTCTTTCTATAAATTATATATATCGAAAATAGAACAATACAGCTCAGAACAGTCCCTTCAGTGTTCGATCTTGTGCCAACCTGTAATCTCTTCGCATCTCGTCCCCCGACACAATTCCATCATCATCCATGTGCTTATCTAAGGATTGCTTAAATTTCCCTCATGTGGCTGAGTTGATGCCATTAGCAGGGTAAGGCATTGCACGCCCTCACCACTCTCTGTGTAAAAAACCTTGCTCTGACATCTGTCTTAACTCTATAAGCCCTCAATTTGTACTCATGCCCCCTCGTACAAGCTGACGTCATCATCGTAGGAAAAAAAGACTTTCACTGTCTACCCTATCTAATCCTCTGATCATCTTGTATTTCACTATCAAATCCCATCTTAGCCTTCTTCTTTTCAATCAGAACAGACCCATGCATGTCAGCCTTTCCTCATAAGACATTCCGTTCAGTCCAGGCAAGATCCAGCTGAATATCCTCTGCTCCTTTTCCAATGCTCCATATCATTCCACAAATATGGCGACCAGAACTGTACACAATATTCCAAGTGTGGCCACACCAGCGTTTTGTATATTTGCAGCATGATATTGCAGCTCCGCAACTCAATCCCTCTGTGAATGAAATCTAACACACTGTATGATCCATCACACTGGGCGGCAACCTTCAGGGATCTGTGTACATGGACTCAAAGATCTCTCTATACATCCACACTACCAAGGATTTTACATTGACCCAGTACTCTGCCTTCCTGTTGTTCGTCATAAAGTGCATCTCATCACATTTCACTGCATTGAGCTCCATTTGCCCAATTCTGTAGTTTATTCAAGTCCCCCTGCAACTCCATACTGTTCACTACTCCACCGACTTTATTGTGGTCTGCAAATTTACGAATCCATCCACCTATCCCTGTGTCTAAGTCATTTATAAAAATGGCAAAT
>NW_025153745.1:0-1416 GCF_004010195.1 Chiloscyllium plagiosum | reverse complement strand
AACACAGATCATTACAAATAATGTAAACACAGGCCATTACTAACGGTGTAAACACAGACCATTATAACTGTGTAAACACAGGACATTACTGACATTGTAAACACAGGCCACTACTAACAGTGTTAACACAGGTCATTACTAACAGTGTAAACACAGGTCATTACTAACAGTGTAAACAAAGACCATTACAAACAGTGTAAACATAGGTCATTACTAACATTGTAAACACAGGTCATTACAAACAGTGAAAACACAGACCATTACTAACAGTGTAAACACAGGTCATTACAAACAGTGTAAACACAGGTCATTACAAACAGTGTAAACACAGACCATTACAAACAGTGTAAACACAGACAATTACAAACAGTGTAAACACAGGTCATTACTAACTGTGTAAACACAGGCCATTACTAACAGTGTAAACACAGGTCATTACTAACAGTATAAACACAGACCATTACAAACAGTGTAAACACAGACCATTTTAACAGTGTAAACGCAGGCCATTACGAACAGTGTAAACACAGGCCATTACTAACAGTGTAAACACAGGCCATTACAAACAGTGTAAACAGAGACCATTACTAACTGTGTAAACAGAGATCAGTACTAAGTGTAAACGCAGACCATTACTAACATTGTAAACACAGGCCACTACTAACAGTGTAAACACAGGCCATTACTAACAGTGTAAACACAGGTCATTACTAACAGTGTAAACACAGGTCATTACAAACAGTGTAAACACAGGCCATTACTAACAGTGCAAAAACAGGTCATTACTAACAGTGTAAACACAGACCATTACTAACAGCGTAAACATAGGTCATTACAAACTGTGTAAACATAGACCATTACTAACAGTGTAAACACAGGTCATTACGGACAGTGTTAACACAGGTCATTACTAACAGTGTAAACACAGGCCATTACTAACAGTGTATACAAAGACCATTACAAACAGTGTAAACATAGGTCATTACTAACATTGTAAACACAGGTCATTACAAACAGTGTAAACACAGACCATTACTAACAGTGCAAACACAGGTCATTACTAACAGTGTACACACAGGTCATTACAAACAGTGTAAACACAGGATATTATGAACAGTGTAAACACAGACCATTACTAACCGAGTAAACACAGACCATTTTAACAGTGTAAACACAGACCACTACTAACACTGTAAACACAGGCCACTACTAACAGTGGAAACACAGGCCATTACTAACAGTGTTAACACAGGTCATTACTAACAGTGTAAACACAGGTCATTACTAACGTAAACACAGGTCATTACAAACAGTGTAAACACAGACCATTAATAACAGTGTAAACATAGGCCATTACAAACAGTGTAAATACAGGTCATTACAAACACTGTAAACACAGGCCATTACTAACAGTGT
>NW_025153744.1:0-1416 GCF_004010195.1 Chiloscyllium plagiosum | reverse complement strand
AAATGAACTGAATGCTAGTGATTACACAGTCAATGGCCAATTGTCTCACCTTCTGTTTGAGGAACTTTCGTAGTTTCCTGAAGTATTTCTGAATGGTGGCATTTCTGCTCCGTCTGCCCTCTGTTCCTGACCTCATCACACATTCCTCCAGCTCCCTGAGCTGCCGTTCCAGGAGAAGCCGGACATTTTCCACCTTGCTCCGGGCCCAAGTGACTGACCCCAAATTCATGCTGTAGATCTTGTTGATGTGACGCAAGATTTGATGAAGTATCTGGATCCTGTCCTGGGCCTGAACAAAACACACAGGGAACTGAGAGAGGAATTTTTCATTTAACTCCAACTGCTAGAAGGATGAGAGGGAACAGCAGGAAGGATATTGTCACCGACAGTATGATGAGTGCCTGGAATTCTCTGCCCTTCTTGGCGGTTGAGAAAACTCCAACTCATTCAAAATGAGCCTGGATCTGCATCAGAAGCTCTGTATCCTTAAGGCTGCGGCTGGAAATTGGATTCGAACGGGAATATCCACCTAACACAGACACAATGCACTGATTGGTGTCTTACTGTCCATCTTTTATTTCAGCTGAAAATGTGTTGCTGGAAAAGCGCAGCAGGTCAGGCAGTATCCAAGGAGCAGGAGAATCGACGTTTCGGGCATGAGCCCTTCTTCAGGAACGAAACGTCGTTTCGTTTTCAGGAACGAAATGCCCGAAACGTCGATTCTCCTGTTCCTTGGATGCTGCCTGACCTGCTGCGCTTTTCCAGCAACACATTTTCAGCTCTGACCTCCAGCATCTGCAGTCCTCACTTTCACCATCTTTTATTTCAGTCAAACCCAATCGAAAACAGCACTTGACCCTTTACTGAGTCGGTGGGCGTTCTGATATTTAAGTTCTAAGCTGTTGATATGAAACGCTTTCCAGAAAACACCTGTCCGGAGAATTAAAAATAAAATCCAGTCCAGTGTCCACTCACCTGCAAACCCTCTGAAAGCTTCACCAAGTTCAAGGGCTTGGTTTTGAGCGCGGACCTCACTCTTACACATTGCCAGGGAAGGCGGCCGCCCTGCGAGGAGACATTCATTGATACAGACAAGATCAGGAACAGAAATGCTGGAGAATCACTGACTATTAACGGAATAAAACCAAAAACTATTTTGAAGCGATCGGACCCACTGAGATTCCGATCAGCTGAAACTCACCATTTCATGCAGTTTGCTCAGAGTCTCTGTGTTGAGAACTTGCTGTAAGTGCAGTCTCTCACAGTCCAGACTCAGGGTCCCGGACAACAACACCAGCACCGTCCAAAATCTCCAAATACTCCCCAGAGCCATGCTGCACCGAGCCAGAAGGTAGCGCCGAGGTGGGAGCTGAGAAAGCGGTCAATGTTCAATCGGAGCGGATTGGGATCCGGGAG
>NW_025153743.1:0-1416 GCF_004010195.1 Chiloscyllium plagiosum | reverse complement strand
AATGAGTTACTGGCAGCAAATGGCACCGGTTTGTGAGGTTAGATAGAAAAGTAGATCATGGGTTTTTTTCTGGGGCGACAGAATGGAAATGAGTTAGATTTGTGTAGAACCATGGACCGATCTCTCTTGGAGCACTGCAAACAGTTCCGATCTGGGAAGATAAAGAATGTTCCTGGAATTATCCAAACTGAATTTTAATTCATCAAGTAAGATTGGGCAGTCTTGTCTCATTGAAAACGAGTGACATGGTCCAGTTACATTTGATCAGGTAGACATGGAAAAGATGTTTCTGCTTGCGAATGACAGAGTCCACTGGATTTGTGGATATAATTGTAATCACTATTAAATCTAACGGGGAATTTGCAGAGGGCGACAAAGTCTTTACCCAGAAAGGGGTTCGAATGTGGAACTTACTTCTTCAAGAATAATCGAAGCAAATAACAGATGAATTCAAGGAGTAGCTTAGAATACAAGAAATCGAAGAAAACTATGTTGATGGGAAGGAAGCCTGTGTAAATCACAAATACTGAGAACCTGTTTTTGTGTTCTGAAACTATGCATCTGTGTTGATCGGTGACATTTCTATAGGAGCAGCAGCAGCAGCAGTAAACAAGGCAGCTCACCCTGACCATTCTTGGAGAAAGGCAGAACCTCTGGCCACACAAAAGGGAAATAGCTCTATTGAGGAGGTGGTTAAAACAGTGGCCAACGACTCGATCCGCAGAGACAGTGTGCCTACATTACCTGGTGGGAAAGATGAATTCTTTAACCAGAAATGATGTTTTGTCCTTCCACTGATCTCATGACTTAAGCAGGGAAATGTGTCATCTTCAGTTAGATGATTTGAATCAATCAAATCTTTTACTACGTTAGCACTCCTTCCCTAAAAGGTTATGTGGGTCAAATAGGCAAATGACTTGCACTGATTTATTTCAAGATTCCTTTATTCAGTCATGTGCTCAAGCAATTCAATCCAACTTCCTTGTGTTTCCCTTGGATCTGTGGTTGTGCATAAGGAAACTTAAACAATGTGTGGTTCAATATCAAAGTTGTGTTGAATCAATAATTGTAACCCCACTCTGCTCCTTGAGCAGTTAATTAATCCAAGGAGTCTAGCCCAGCCCTTAACTTCAAGTTCAAGTTCTAAACCTTTCAGTGAGCAATGGAAAATAACAAAGAAAAATGTAAATCATTTATTGTCTCTCCAGACTCTGCTTCTGTTGCCACTGAGTACGCCCATAAGTTTGGCGAGCCAATGACTAAAGATGTGATTGAAGAGAAATCCTTCCGTTCCCTTCTGCTATCAGAGAGCCATCACCGCTTTAATAAGAAACACAGCCAGCAGGATGATTCAGATGAGGACATAGTGCGGGACCAATCGGTTTCTCCAATGGATTAGGGTGAGTGGTGGTACCA
>NW_025153742.1:0-1416 GCF_004010195.1 Chiloscyllium plagiosum | reverse complement strand
GAGCTTCTAGTGCTGACCCTGTCTACGACTGAGTTTCTAGTGCAGACCCTATCTTCAACAGAGGTTCCAGTGCAGACCCTGTCTACAGTAGAGGTTCTAGTGCAGACCCTGTCTACGACAGAGCTTCTAGTGCTGACCCTATCTACAACAGAGATTCTAGTGCTAACCATGTCCACAATAGAGCTTCTAGTCCTGACCCTGTCTACTACAGAGATTCTACTGCTGACCCTGTCTACAATACAGCTTCTAGTGCTGACCCTGTCTACAACTGAGCTTCTAATGCTGACCCTGTCTACTACTGGGTTTCTAGTGCAGACCCTGCCTACAACAGAGGATCTAGTGCTGACCCTGTCTACAACAGAGCTTCTAGTGCTGACCCTGTCTACTACAGAGTTTCTGGTGCGGACCCTGTCTACAACTGTGCTTCTAGTGCTGACCCAGTCTACGACAGAGGTTCTAGTGCTGACCCTGTATACTACAGAGTTTCCAGTGCAGACCCTGTCTACAACAGAGGTCTCGTGCTGACCCTGTCTACAACAGAACTTCTAGTGCAGACTCTGTCTACAACAGAGTTTCTAGTGCTGACCCTGTCTACAACAGAGGTTCTCGTGCTGACCCTGTCTACAACAGAGTTTCTAGTGCAGACCCTGTCTACAGTAGAGGTTCTAGTGCAGACCCTGTCTACGACAGAGCTTCTAGTGCTGACCCTATCTACAACAGAGATTCTAGTGCTAACCATGTCCACAATAGTGCTTCTAGTCCTGACCCTGTCTACTACAGAGATTCTACTGCTGACCCTGTCTACAATACAGCTTCTAGTGCTGACCCTGTCTACAATAGAGCTTCTACTGATGTCCCTGTCTACAACAGAGCTTCTAGTGCTGACCCTGCCTACTACAGAGCTTCTAGGGCTCACCCTGTCTACAACAGAGCTTCTAGTGCTGACCCTGTCTACTACAGTGTTTCTAGTGCTGACCCTGTCTACTACAGAGTTTCTAGTGCAGACCATGTCTACAATAGAGGTTCTAGTGCTGACCCTGTCTACTACAGAGCTTCTAGTGCTGACCCTGTCTACTACAGAGCTTCTTCTGCTGACAGTGTCTACAACAGAACTTCTGGTGCTGACCCTGTCTACAACAGAATTTCTCGTGCTGACCCTGTCTGCAACAGAGGTTCTCGTGCTGACCATGTTTACAATAGAGCTTCTAGTGCTGACCCTGTCTACTTCTGAGTTTCTAGTGCAGACCCTGTCTACAATAGAGGTTCTAGTGCAGACCCTGTCTACAACAGAGCTTCTAGTGCTGACCCTGTCTACTACTGAGTTTCTACTGCAGACCCTGTCTACAACAGAGGTTCTAGTGCGGACCCTATCAACAACTGTGCTTCTAGTGCAGACCCTGTCTACAACAGAGTTTC
>NW_025153741.1:0-1416 GCF_004010195.1 Chiloscyllium plagiosum | reverse complement strand
GCATCCATACAGACTGATACAACACACACACACACACAGAATGAAATTGCATCCATGTAGACTGATACGACACATACACGGAACAATATTGCAACCAAGCTGAGCAATACTACACACATACGGAATGATATTGCATCCATGCACACTGATACTACACGCACACGGAATGATATTGCATCCCTGCAGACTGATACTACACGCACACGGAATGATATTGCATCCATGCAGACTGACACTACACACACAGACACGGAATGATATTGCAACCATGCAGACTGATACTACACACACAGACACAAACACACATAAACAGGGAAAGATATTGCATCCATACAGACTGATACATCACACACACACACACAGAATGAAATTGCATCCATGTAGACTGATACGACACATACACGGAACAATATTGCAACCAAGCTGATCAATACTACACATATACGGAATGATATTGCATCCATGCACACTGATACTACACGCACACGGAATGATATTGCATCCCTGCAGACTGACGCTACACACACACACACGGAATGATATTGCATCCGTGCAGATTGATACTACACACACATGGAATGATACAGCATCCATGCAGACTGATAGTACACACACACACACATGGAATGATATTGCATCCATGCAGCCTGATATTATACACACACATGGAATGATATTGCATGCATGCAGACTGATACTACATACACACATGGAATGATATTGCATCCATGCAGACTGATAGTACACACACACAGAATGATACAGCATCCATGCAGACTGATACTACACGCACACGGAATGATATTGCATCCATGCAGACTGATACTACACATACCCATGGAATGAGGTGTGTATAATCCTAACCCTGACCCAGATTCTGACCCTAACCCTAACCCTAACCTAACCCTTCCCCTAAACCCTCGACCCTAACCCGAATCCTAACCCTAACACTAACCCTAACCCTAACAACACACACACGGAATGATATTGCATCCATGCAGACAACACACACACACACACACACACGGAATGATAGTGCATCCACGCAGACTGATACTACACATACACACACACGGAATGATATTGCATCCTTGCAGACTGATACTACACACACACACACACACACGGAATGATAGTGCATCCACGCAGACTGATACTACACACACACACGCATGGAATGATATTGCATCCATGCAGACTGATACTACACACACACGGAATGATATTGCATCCATGCAGACTGATTCTACGCACACTCACACACGGAATGATATTGCATCCATGCAGACTGATACTACACACACACGGAATGATATTGCATCCATGCAGACAGATACTACACACACACGGAATGATGTTGCATCTATGTAGACTGATACTAACCACACACACGCACGGAATGATATTGCATCCATG
>NW_025153740.1:0-1416 GCF_004010195.1 Chiloscyllium plagiosum | reverse complement strand
GAGTTAAATTTGGGACAATCAAGGATAATAGTGTGAGGTTGTGTGTGGAGTCAGAGGAGATAGGGGAAGCACTAAATAAATATTTTTCGACAGTGTTCGCTATAGAAAATGAAAATGTTGGCGAGGAAGATACAGAGCTACTTGCGTCTAGACGAGAAGAGATTGAGGTTCACAAGAAAGAGATATTATAAATACTGCAGAGTGTGAAAATAGATAAGTAAGCTGGGTCGGATGGGATCTATCTGATGTTGTTTAGCAAATGCACTGCAGGAAGGTACAAATCAAGCTGATGCTAACTACGGCTCGTTTTGAGCCGCTAATTTCAGTGAAGTGGCGGCGCCAATAAAAGGTGTCACGCATCTCGTCTAATTCCACATCCTGAGTTCGAAATGACCATAGGTTTCTCGCCGAGTTTCTGCAGAGTCTTGTTTGGACGACACCATGACACTTTTTCACTGGAGTGGATCATGAAATCGCGTCGTGACTGTGAATAAAACGATGGAAACTTCCAGCAGAGAAGGAGGCGACCCTCAAGCAGGCAGCTGAGGACAAATGTTTCTCCTTTGCCAGTGAAAGGCACTGCTTCACAAATTGGAAACTTCGAAGTGAAGCAATGTTGGTGATTATCTTCGCTGCTTGTTCACCTTTTTAATTCTGATTCCGTGAAAGTCCATGGCATTATATATCGACATTCTGCCAAGCGCAGCGTTGTCTCTTGGGCCAGTGGCGTAATGGATAACGCGTCTGACTTCGGATCAGAAGATTATAGGTTCGCGTCCTACCTGGCTCGCTGGGGAATGTTTCGTTTTAACCGTGGTATATGTTGACGCTCCCCTGTAAAGTTCTCTCGGGACATCGCCTCTGTGCTTCCGCATGTAAAGCTTGCATTTGTCCTATTGTCCATTTGAAATTCCAGCTCTCGACAACGGACACCTCCGTCAGTTTGGCGGTACCTTCTGGTGTGTCTCCTTCTGTGGGTGAAAATGAGCATGAGTTCCTCAAAAGAGTTACAATTCGCTGTGGAAGTGTCATACCTCTGTCCCATTATTGTGCCATGTAAGAACAAAGGATAACCTCATTGACATTTGACCTGGAAACATTAGAACACACGAGACTTTGGGCCAAAGTTCGAAACTGCGACTAATATAGATGGCTCTCTGATTAGCCGCAATGCACAATGGGCGGAATGGCCTTTTCCCACTTTGTAAATCTTCGAAGACAATTTGAAAAAAATCTGCAACGAAAATGTTCAGACAGGGTGTTTTATTTACACCAAATACGATAGTATCTATCGCCTTGTTTTGTTATTTACTTGTGAGGATTCGGTACTCTCAGCACCGTGGCCCGGATCGTATTCCCGCTCATGGAATGGTTGTATTGTTTAGCAAACACATCGGTGTACCAGTACTTCTGCCG
>NW_025153739.1:0-1416 GCF_004010195.1 Chiloscyllium plagiosum | reverse complement strand
CTGAGGGTGGCTTTCTACCAGCAGCCACTGTCTCCAGCTGCTGAGTCCAAGGTCTGACTGGGTGGGGCTCCTGACCACTCCCCTCCCCCACCCTGGGGCCTCTTGATTCCATGGGGATGGGTATCGTGTGATCAGAGCAGCTTGGAGAAGCAGGGGGCTTTCTTCAGAGATGCAGCGGGAGATCACCCGATCCTTGTCTCAACTTCCCTCCTAGATCCTGAACTCCAGGAAACTCAGAGAACTGTTCATTTTAAATCAGACTTCAAATATGCTTGAATATCCTCTCCCTGAATGCTGTCTTGACTGACCATGTTCATTTTGTTTCCATCTTAATTGCCATCAACTCCTTTAACCACATGCTGTAGAATCATAGAGGTCTACAGCATAGAAAAAGACCCTTCAGCCCATTAAGTCTGTGTGTTATAGATCAGTCCAACCCCCACATCAAATATATCAGGGAGATAGCCTAGACCCTCAGCTTATATAAAGTCAAGTGGAAGGTGCTGTGTTCCAGATACAATTCAAATGGCTACACTACTTTAAGCAAAACACATTTTATTCTTAGTCAAAGAATGTGGCGCTGGAAAAGCACAGCCGGTCAGGTGGCATCGAGGAGCAGGAGAGTCAACATTTCAGGCATAAGCCCTTCATCAGAAGCATCCCTGAATGTGGCCTGACCACATTCCTGATGGAGGGCTTATACCTGAAACGCCGACTCTCCTGCTCCTCGGATGCTGCCTGACCTGCTGTGCTTTTCCAGCACCATACTCTTGACTCTGATCTCCAGCATCTGCAGTCCTCACTTTCTCCGCATTTTATTCTTACCCTACAGTTAAAATACAAATAAAAGGAAGAAGAATTAGTATAACGTTAACTCTACTGGGAAACTTAACAGTACAATAGATTATGCTGAATGGTCAGTATGGCTTTGTGCATGGGAGAGCATGCCTATTAAATTTATTAGAGTTCTTTGATGAAGTGACCAGGAAGGTTGACGAGGGCAGGGTGGTGGAGGTACTCTATATGGATTTCAGTAAGGCCTTTGATAAGGTTCCACATGGTAGGCTGCTCTAGAAAGTTGGATCTCATGGAATCCAGGGGAGCTGGCAAATTGGATACACAATTGGCTTGACGGTAGGAAGCAGAGGATAATAGTGGAAGGATGCTGGTTGGATTGGAGGCCTGTAACTATTGGAGTGTCTCAGGGCTTGGTGCTGGGCCCATTGCTGTTTGTTATCTGTATCAATGGTTTGGATGAGAATGTACAAGGCATGATTAGTAAATTTGCAGATGACAAGAAAATAGACAGTATCATGGACAGTGAAGGTTATCAGAAATCGCAGCAGGATTTTGAGCAATGGGGGAGTGGGCGAGAAACGACAAATGGAGCTGGAAGTTTTTGTTGCAAACGTTTCG
>NW_025153738.1:0-1416 GCF_004010195.1 Chiloscyllium plagiosum | reverse complement strand
TTAAAACAGGTATAAAGAAAGGCATTTACAGAGAAAGAATTCCCGTTTCTCATTACTTAACAAATCGTGTCTTAAGGAGGAAACCATCATACATTCAAGTAGATGAGAAATCAGTAGAGTTTATTTAAATTACTTTGCCAGTAGGTCAGAGAAAGGAGATGCTGAGCGTGAAGCATGAGCTGCCACTTGGAGGTCGTTTGGGAGAGAAGGAAAACGCATGCTAAAATAGAAGGATATTTTACTGACCTGGATTATGCAAGGATGTATATGCATTTTTCCAAACGTCCATACATATCAACTAATCGGAAAATCTCATGCAGGAATAAAACCTGCATCTTTACTAACTATTCCGGCATTTGCGGAACCTTTCACAAGAGTCATGATTGATTGCGTATGTCCACTACTGCACAGAAGTGGGAATAAGTATTAAGTAAAAATAATTGATGTGCCAACTTTATTTCCAGAGACAATCCTTTTAATCAACGTCAGAGCTCAAAAGGTTGTAGAAGAATTAGGTTTTGTTTACTTGATACGAAATGCAGTACAGATCCAAGTCGACAGATTGTTGCTGGAAAAGCACAGCGGGTCAGGCAGCATCCAAAGAGCAAGAAAATCGCCATTTCGACCATGACGTGAGAGGACTGTAACAACTTATTAAAGAAAAATTATTAAGTCAAAATTCAGAGATCACCATTTTGGACCATGTGTCAAATTTTAGAGAACGATTAAATAGAGCTGAAGAGTTGGCTAGACAGCATTTAAAACCGTCACAGCATATAACGAAACAGGAAGCAGGTAAGAAATTATAAATTCGCAATTTTGCAAAGAGGGGTAAAGTATTGGTGTTACATCCAGTGACAAGAAAGCCATAAAAGCCAGGTTTAGTGAACCTTATCAAATTCAGAGAAAGTTGAGCGAGGTGAACGACTTGATCAGGATTCCAGAAAGGAAGTAATCTCAAAGAATGTGTCATGTGAACATGCTCAAGAGTTATTTTGATGGGGGAAGGAGAGCAGGAGGAGAAGGTTACAGCATAGAAATAAGAATCAAGTTCAGAGGACTCTGAATTCGAAATGTCCGAAATCAAACTGGACGATGAACAAGTTGTCAAAATTGAGATAAATTATGAAATTGCCTTCCACAAGAAAATCGAAATGACCTGACAAGAATATTACGGTGACATGCGGAGATAGGCAGAAAAAGACTGGGAAATAGTCACCTAATTATGCATGATGTGGATAGAGAAGATGTTGTTCCGATTAAGCAACATCTTTGTGGGCATAACCCTCGACTGTTGGTGCAGTTTCAGAAGGAGATACAACACGTGCTACAAGATGGCATAATCAGAATGAGTTACAATGACTGGAGATAACCTATGGTCATAGATTGACTAATAAGGTCATTGCCGAATTACAC
>NW_025153737.1:0-1416 GCF_004010195.1 Chiloscyllium plagiosum | reverse complement strand
AATGGTTCACATCAGTCGGAATACAGTAACATAACATGTGTTAACCCACACAAAAAAAAATCAAGCAAGTTTGTTGTCACGATTTGTTCTAAGCAAATCTATGATGGACTGTTTTATCAAACAAAATCATTTCCAATGTTGTGAGGGCTCGTCTATCTTCTGTGCAGTGGTCTGAATTTTGTGTCTGAATGCAGATGGAACTGGCTGCTCTGGGTAAAAGTACAGTTTGTGCCTTTCACATTGTTAATGTATATTGCTGACTTTAGTTGAATAAAGTGATGTTGTCCCAGGCATCGTCTGGCACAATTAATTCGACCATTAATTTCCACATCACTAGCCGGAGAGTCAGGTGGAGTTTATTGATATCATTGAACCGAAGGCTTGGAATATTTCTGGTATGAATCATGTGAATTAGAGCCTCCTAACGAGACAAAGTAGGAAAGCTGAATTTAGAGTAGTAGCAAGTTTTCACGACAGAGAGAGATCACTTCGCCCATCGCACCTGTATCACGTGAAGACAGAGCCTTCCAACCAACACCCACTTTATAGCATGTTGTCCATAACCCTGCAGGTGATAGCACTGTAAATATTCGGGAACATTCTGTCCGGTCTAATCCATTATCAACATAGATATGATCTCCAATGCTGTAAATCCTGGCGTATGGGGAAAAACGTAGGGGCAGAACTGTATCAATATTCAAACAGGTGGTGAGGCGCTCATTTCTAAATGTTGTTTCTGAGGACATTTTGACAATTTTTGACTTAATATCATTGTAATCTTACATGAAAAAAATGCAGACATGTTCCCCAGAAATGCTGACAGCAACATACCTTTACTCAGCCAAGATCAGCAAATGAATTAAGAAAGTTTTTAAAATCTTTCTTTTAACTGATTATTGACAACACGGATTTCACAAAGTGAAAAGTACAGAAGGGAAGGGTGGAGGGGTGGGTGTGGACGATGTTCACTTGTGAGAAACAAAGCTCACACACTTCAATAGTTTCAGTCCGAGACAAAATCTGAATCAGTAGTGCTCTTTATTTTACTCTTGCAAGAGGGTGTGATGTCCACTGTCGACACACACACTGAATTCAACTAATACACAATATTTATGTAATTTGGTTTCTTTTTTTTAACCCATTGCTCTTCCCCGTTTACATCTTCCACTTCCCTAAGACCAGCACCCATTACTCCTGTTTATCATCTTGCCTTATCCGGCCTTGTCTGTGACAAAGTGCTTATTTCTGGCCTCACAAGTCCGTTTGACCTTATCCTGCTGTGGGTCATTGTTAGGCATATCCTTTCTTCACCATTATCTACTCCCTCCATCTGTGCCTTCCCCTACCATACTGATCCTTATGACCCTTTTAATTGGGGTTTGCTCCAGTGTTTCTGTAAAAGTGGGAAACAGATGT
>NW_025153736.1:0-1416 GCF_004010195.1 Chiloscyllium plagiosum | reverse complement strand
GATTCTGGTGCTGTCAGACCTGCTGAGCTTCCCGAGGAATTTCTTGTTTGGATTTCAGCCCCAATCCAATTGGTGATGATCACGGCCTTGTGAAGTGTGTTTGGGAATGGGGAGGGGGCTGCTAGCAGGGTGATGGTGGGATAGTGGGGAGCATAGCTGCCTTCTAAGTAGTTGACCCGCGTTCGATTCCTGGCCATTGCAGTCTTGAGTTTTATAAAGAGCCTTTTAAAGGAAAGTCACTGGGATAAATCGAGGAAATAAATCTTTCATTCTGTGGTAAACCGGATCTGTCGGATTGCTCCTTGCTTTTCCTGGCGATGGTTCCTGTGAATTGCAGTGTGGAAAGGGCAGCATTGCTCGGCATCTCGGAAGCTTTCCCCTCTGCTGCTTCCCATTTCTTATTGAAATATTGGGTGCAGCACAAGGATGGGTTTGTTCTGTTCGAAAAGTCTGATGCATGGCAACAATAATTGGAGAGTTCATGCAGGTGCCGTTAAATTCCAAGTGGGGGGACTTGGGCAGGATAACCTCAATGGGTGAGTTGGTGAAATTCCCGAATTAGTGCAGGATTGGGAAATGGGAGAATTGGTGCAGGGAAACGGAGCACGAATTACAGCCTTAGAGATGTACAGACCCTTCAGCCCAACATGTCCACGCCAAAATTTAAGAATTCTGGCAGCTCTCCACTAAATTAGAGAATCATTGCAAGAAACTACTAAATGGAAAAGTTGGGAAAGGGCTTATCTAAATGTGAGAATTTGCAGCAGGGCATCAGATAATGGGTGATTAGTGCAGTTCAGCACTAAATGGGTGCGTTATGCTGTGTTGCACTAAATGGGAGAATTGGGGCAGGGAGATTTAGAGTAAGGCACCCCTAAATTGGGCGAGGGCATCGGTCACTATGAGGATTGGTGTAAGGCAACACTGAATGGAGAACTTGTTCAGGATATCAATTGGGTGAAATGGTGCTAAGCAACACTGAATTGGAGAATTGGTGTGGGGTATCAGTCAATGAGAGACCTGGTGCAGGGTGCTGATAACTTCGAGAATTGGAGCAAATGGGAGAACACGGGCAGTGAATCAGTAAATGTTGCAAAGGATTAGTGGTCCAGATTCAATACAGTGTACCAGAAAATGGGGGAGTTGGTGCAGTTCACCACGAAAGGGGGGATATTTGCAGGTTGGGTAATTTGGAGATATGATGCAGGGATTGCCAAGATTAGAGAATTCTGGCAGTGGACGACTAAATGGGAGAATTGTTGCAGGGAAATACTGAATGGAAGACCTGGTGCAGAGTGGAGCGAAATTAGAGAATGGGTTGATGGCACCAGGAAATGGGGGAATTAGGGTAGGGCACCCTTAAATGGTAGAATCGGGGTCGGGCATCAGTAAATGGAAGGATTTGAGTCAATTTGA
>NW_025153735.1:0-1416 GCF_004010195.1 Chiloscyllium plagiosum | reverse complement strand
TCACAGAAAGCAGTCAGGGCCAGAACACTGAATATTGTTCAGAAAAGAATTGGATTGAGTTCTTTGGGGCTAAAGGGAGAGTGCGGGGAGGCACAGGATGAAGTTGGGTGATCAGCCATGATCCCATTGAATGGGCGGAGCAGGCTGGAGGGGCCGAATGGCCTCCTCCCAATGGTATTTTCGATGTTTCTCTGTGAATGGCCCAGTTACCACTGACAGATGGATGACACGGAAGCTTTGCCTCAATTATATGTAGGCAGTGAAAATGAGGGACAATAATTTCCAGTGTGGATGCAGAGTGCTCTTTTGAGTTCAGCATCAAATATTCTGGGTTGGATTGGTGGGATGTTGTTAATGAGAGGCTGCACAGCAACAGTGATGTCACTGCGATGGTGAGGGTTTGGTGTGAACTTTACAGACACGAAGGTTATCCTCCAAATGGACGGGTGTTGGCAGGGGGTCAGGGGAACAGGAAACAGACCTTCACTCCATGTGATGTTCAAAAGTGGCTGGATTTTAGTTTTGAGATGGTGAAAACTAAGTACACCAAACTGCTATCTGTTTCTATAATCTATAATCAAAAAACAATAAGCGACACAGTGGCTCAGTGGTTAGCATTGCTGCCTCACCGCACCAGGGTCCCAGAGTCAATTGAGTCACAGAGTCAGAGATGTACAGCATGGAAACAGACCCTTTGGTCCAACCCATCCACGCCGACCAGATATCCCAACCCAATCTATTCCTACGGCGAGCCGATATCCCTCCAAACCCTTCCTATTCATATACCCATTCAATGTTGTTATTGTACCAGCGTCCACCACTTCCTCTGGCAGCTCATTCCGTACACGTACTACCCTCTGTGTGTAAATATTGCCCCTCAGGTCTCTTTTATATCTTTCCCCCTTCACCCTAAACCTATACCCTTTAGTTCTGGACTCCCCGACCCCATGGAAAAGAATTTGTCTATTTATCCTATCCATGCCCCTCATAATTTTGTAAACCTCTATAACCTCTATATGCACCAGGGAAAACAGCTCCAGCCTGTTCAGCCTCTCCTGATTGAACAAATCCTCCAACCCTGGCAACATCCTTGTAAAGCTTTTCTGAACCCTTTCAAATCCTTCTGATAGGAAGGAGACCAGAATTGCATGCAATATTCCAACAGTGACCTAATCAATGTCCTGGACAGCTGCAACATAACCTCCCAACTTCTGTACTCAATACTCTGACCAATAATGGAAAGCATACCAAACGTCTTCTTCACTATCCTGTCTGTCTGCGACTCCACTTTCAAGGAACTATGAACCTGCACTCCATGCGACTCCACTTTCAAGGAACTATGAACCTGCACTCCAAGGTCTCCTTGCTCAGCAACACTCACGAGGACCTTACCATTGAATGTATAAGTCCTGCTAA
>NW_025153734.1:0-1416 GCF_004010195.1 Chiloscyllium plagiosum | reverse complement strand
GAAGTTCCCGGGATTTGATGGCCAGGGTATTAAATTCGATGGCTCTAGAAATCGTGGACGTATTGATGATCATTTACCAATGTTCTATATATTCACGAACAGTTCCTGCAGATTGGAGGGTGGCTAATGTTGCCCCACTTTTTTAAAAAAGGAGGAAGAGAGAAAAGAGAGAATTATAGACCAGTTATTCTGACCTCAGTAGTGGGAAAAATGCTGGAGTCAACTATAAAGGACGAAATTCGACACACCTTGGATAGCAGTAACAGGATAGGTCAGAGTCAGCATGGATTTCTGAAGGGGAAATCGTGCTTGACTAATCTTCTGGAATTTTTAAAGGATGTAACTCTGAAGATGGACAAGGGAAATCCGGTGGATGTAGTATAACTGGTCTTTCAGAAAGTCTTTGATAAAGACTCACATAGGAGGTGAGTGAGCAAAATTATGGCACACGTTATTAAGGGCAAAATACTGACATGGATTGAAAATTGGTTGGCTGACAGGAAACAAAGTGCAGTGATAAACATCTCCCTTTTTGAATGGCAGGCGCTGATCCCTGGTGTGCCGCAGGAACCAGTGCTGGGACCGTAGCTCTTTTACAATGTCCATTAATTATATAGATGCAGGTATGATAAGTAATATTAGCAAATTTGAAGATGACACAAAGCTTGAAGGCAGTATGAAATGTGAGGAGGATGTTAGGAGAATACAGGGTGACCTGGACAGGCTGGACGGATGCATGGCAGATGCAGTTTAATGTCGGTAAATGGGTGGTTATCCACTTTGGTGGCAAGAACAGGAAGGCAGCTAACTACCTAAATGGAGTCAAGTTATGTAAAGAGGCAGTAAAACGAGATCTACGTGTTCTTTTACATCAGTCAATGAAAGCAAGCATGCAGGTACAGCAAGAAGTGAAGAAGGCTCATAGCATGCTGGTCTTCATAACAAGTGGAACTGAGTATAGAAGCAAAGAGGTCCTTCTGGAGCTGTACAGGGCACTGGTGAGATCGCACCTGGAATATTGTGCGCAGTTTTGGTCTCTAAGTTTGAGGAACGACATTCTGGCTATTGAGGGAGTGCAGCGTAGGTTCACGAAGTCAATTCCCGGAATGGCAGTACTATCTTACGCTGAAAGATCGGAGGCACTGGGGTGTATACGTTTGAGGTTAAAAGACTGAGAGGGGAACTGATTGAGGCGTATAAGATTATTAAAGGATTGGAAAATGTGAAGGCAGGAAGCACGTTTCCACTGATGAATGAGTCCCGAACCAGAGGACACAGTTTACAAACAAGGTGAAGGCCACTTGGAACAGAATTGAGGAGAAATGTCTTCACTCAGAGAGTGCTTGGTGAACAGAATGCTCTGCCCGAAAAGGCTGTGGAGGGCAAGTCTCTGGATAATTTCAAGAAACAGTCGGA
>NW_025153733.1:0-1416 GCF_004010195.1 Chiloscyllium plagiosum | reverse complement strand
CTCTAATTCGGCGATTTCCTTGTGCCACGCACCGATTCTCTAATTTAGCTCCTTTATTTTCTATAATACAGGAGGAATCAGTGACGCTGCTCCAGCTCCTTTATTTTCTATAATACAGGAGGAAGCAGTGACGCTGCTCCAGGTCCTTTATTTTTTATAATGCAGGTGGAAGCAGAGACGCTGCCCCAGCTCCTTTATTTTCTATAATACAGAATGAAGCAGAGACGCTACTCCAGCTCCTATATTTTCTATAATACAGGAGGAAGCAGAGACGCTGCCCCAGCTCCTTTATTTTCTATAATACAGGAGGAAGCAGTGACGCTGCCCCAGCTCCTTTATTTTCTATAATACAGCAGGAAGCAGAGACGCTGCTCGAGCTCCTTTATTTTCTATACTACAGGAGGAAGCAGAGACGCTGCTCCAGCTCCTTTATTTTCTATAATACAGGAGGAAGCAAGACGCTGCCCCAGCTCCTTTATTTTCTATAATACAGGAGGAAGCAGTGACGCTGCTCCAGCTCCTTTATTTTCTATAATACAGTAGGAAGCTGTGACGCTGCTCCAGCTATACAGGTGGAAACAGAGATGCTGCTCCAGCTCCTTTATTTTCTATAATACAGAATGAAGCAGAGACGCTGCTCCAGCTCCTATATTTTCTATAATACAGGAGGAAGCAGAGACGCTGCTCCAGCTCCTTTATTTTCTATACTACAGGAGGAAGCAGAGACGCTGCTCCAGCTCCTTTATTTTCTATAATACAGGAGGAAGCAAGACGCTGCCCCAGCTCCTTTATTTTCTATAATACAGGAGGAAGCAGAGACGCTGCCCCAGGTCCTTTATTTTCTATAATACAGGAGGAAGCAGAGACGCTACTCAACCATTTACTCATATCACTGTTCCAAATCTTCCATTTACTGATGCCCGAGCCCGATTCGACCATTTAAGGGTGCGCTACACTAATTAGACCATTTCCTTGTGCCACGCACCCATTCTCTAATTTAGCTCCTTTATTTTCTATGAATAGTATGAAGCAGAGACGCTGCTCCAGCTCCTTTATTTTCTATAATGCAGGAGGAAGCAGAGTCGCTACTCCAGCTCCTTTATTTTCTATAATACAGGAGGAAGCAGAGACGCTGCTCCAGCTCCTTTATTTTCTATAACACAGGTGGAAGCAGAGACACTGCTCCATCTCCTTTATTTTCTATAATACAGGTGGAAGTAGAGACACTGCTCCATCTCCTTTATTTTCCATAATACAAGTGGAAGCAGTGACACTGTTTCTATAATACAGAAGGAAGCGGAGACACTGCTCCATCTCCTTTATTTACTATACTACAGGAGGAAGCAGTGACGCTGCTCCAGCTCCTTTATTTTCTATAATACGGGAGGAAGCAGTGGCACTGCTCCAGCTCCTTTA
>NW_025153732.1:0-1416 GCF_004010195.1 Chiloscyllium plagiosum | reverse complement strand
CCCTACATTAAACACCCCAGTGAAATCTCCCCAACAGTGTCCAGCAGGTGAAACTCCCTTGCCAAGTGCAGCTTTTGATACTATCCAGTTCGATTTTATGGAATTACCTGGATGTCATTGTTCTAAGTATTGTTTAGTGATAATCGATGGATTTTGTAAATGGGTTGAAGTTTATCCCTCTACTGACTGCACAGCAACAACTATTTGTAAAATTCTGTGAGGGAAATCATACTAGACTTGGAATACCAGAAATGGTCTCTTCTGATAATTTCCCCCACTTCTGTGTGAAGCTAATGAAGGCACATGCACAAGTTGGAATTTGAATCAAAAATTCCATTGTGCCAACCATCCCCATGTAACGGGAATTGTAGAAAAAGCAAATGATCCCTTAAAGGACAGCAAAGCAAATTGGGAGAAGAAACGGGCCTTAATTGGCTGTAAGTTCTCCAAATTGCCCTTTTTAATATGAGATCTCTGGCACAGAAAAAGACGGGATTCTCGGCAGCAGAAGTGATACATGGAAAGCCCCTGAGAACTCCCTTGTCTGCACCATTAACTGCCCAACACCTTGTTGATGTGTATGTCATGGTAGAAGAGATGCACAGATACCTGATTAAGCTAACCAAAGCATTGCAGTCTTATCATCAACAGGTCAAAGAAGCCTATCAAGTACCAGGGAAGGAAGAATAGATAGCTCTAACATTTAAAGACATTAACCCCGGTGACTACTTACTATTGAAAGACTTAAGTCATGAAAAATTAGGCCCCCACTGGAAAAGTTCTTCTCACAATTTAAAATGCACCAAAGGTAGAAGGACATTCGACATTAGATTACTTACAGTGTGGAAACAGGCCCTTCGGCCCAACAAGTCCACACCAAACCTCTGAAGAGTAACTCACGCAGACCATTTCTCTCTTCAGGTAACTCTACGGGAAATTCCGCATGGCCAATTCACCGAACCTGCACATTTTTGGACTGTGGGAGGAAACCCACACAGACACGGGGAAAATGTGTAAACTCCACGCAAACAGTTGAGGTGAGAATTGAACTTGGGTTTCCGGCACTATGAGGCAATAGTGCTAACCACCGTGCCGCCCACGTGTCTACAAGTTACATTGCAAGCTTGTATCACCTTTACAGTCTTAGTATTAGTACTGATACAGGCATCCAATGAAAACCCAACCCACGTACATGCGCCCAAATGTAACTAACCCATCTGTGATACCTCAGACCGGCTAGAACCCCAATGTGACTGGATAAATGAAACCTGTACCAATGCCATTGGAAATCATAAATGCAGCTGCCCAGCTGAAACTCATTTAAGCTTCTCACATTGTGTATCCAAACATCACTCTTGACCTTATTGTCATCCTCGCAACTTCTATGCCAGTCATCATGAGATGGCACAATTCCAT
>NW_025153731.1:0-1416 GCF_004010195.1 Chiloscyllium plagiosum | reverse complement strand
GAGATCACTCCAGATGTTGGCAAAATGCCTCTCAACAGGTCTGATTCACCGGTGAGCATTACTTTCAACGGGAGACTCTCAGGGTCAAGTATCATTTTTTCGATCACCTTGAAGCATTTTAAAATCTCATTGGCTGCCCATTTTGGGACAGGATTAAAACTTCTGGAACAAAAGTCCAGTGCAATCCAGCCACCTCTCACCTCAGAGCGCAGAAAAAAGTGTTTTGAATCAACATGTTTATTCACACTGCACTCACTCCACGAATCTTCCTCTCAACATTACGTTCATTGTTTTTTTACTTCCAGCCATATTAATTCAGTTTCGAACCATAGTCTCGTTTGGAGATGAGGAAGGAGAAGACAAAGAGATGTTGGTGAGTGTGTTTGAGGCGCGAACAGGCGAATGCTGGGATGAAGGAAAACCTTTTAACTATGTCGACATAATTGGCCCATGTCAGCAATAGATTCACTATTTGCAAATTCACTTGTGTAAATACTCTGGGATGTTGATTGTCAGTCCTTGGATATTTGTCTGTAGAAGCACGGTGGCTCAGCGATTTCATTAACATTCTCTTCTATCAATTATTTTAGGCCAAGTTCTCTTCTAAGTCGCACTAACTCTATTCTTCTTACTAAACGCTAGTTTTACATCATTTCCAGTACGGGTATTTGCATATGACGTCTGAAGTGAAACATGAGTATAATTCGTCAGTCATCTCTTTGCTCCCCATTACACATACACCCGTTTCTGAATCGGGAGCAATACCTCATAAATCTGAAACTATAACGGACAAACCATCTTTTCGGCTGGTGATATACCTCAGTGATTTCTACTTTATTCATAATGCACACTTAGTAATCTTGAGATCCCTACATTTGCAGTCCTAAATTCAGTTTGCTTCCTGCATTTTTGATCTCGTTATTTCCTCCTGTCATTTTTCCCAATGTGTAACCTGACATCTGGCTTTTCACCTTCTACTTTTAAGATGCGCTATAACGGTTCTGAGGCATTCATAAGTCAAACATCGGGGAGGCATCATCGTATTCTTGATTCTCGTTTGCGCCGATCCATCCTCCTCATAATTGGTTGAACTTTGCCTTTCAACTTATTTTGGATCATTCCCTTAGCAACACACACATAAGGGTGCAACAAAATTGGTTTTCGCTGCTTAATCCAAGAGAACATCTCTCTCAACACTATCTGAAGATGTATATCTTTTCTCAAGAAAATGCCCACGGGGGAGTCTCGCACGGCCTTTTTAGTCGTCTTTCTCTACTAACAATACCTTTTCTGCTTGTGGAGTCTTAACCTGCGATTTGGCCATCTCGCTGCCTTGCTTTCTGCATTTCGCCCAGTTTCACAGTTGTTCTACAGTGACCTCACACATTGCTCCAGTTCCACAATCTGTACTTCCAG
>NW_025153730.1:0-1416 GCF_004010195.1 Chiloscyllium plagiosum | reverse complement strand
TCAGAGAGTGTTACAGTGTGTCTCTGCCTGTGTGAGAGAGTATCACAGTCTGTTTCAGAGAGTGTCAGAGAGTGCCACAATGTGTCACAGTCTGTCAGAGAGTGTTTCAGTGTGTCACAGTCTGTCAGAGAGTGTAACAGTGTATTTCAGAGATAGTCAGAGAGTGTCACAGTGTGTCTCAGAGACTCAGAGAGAGTCGGAAAGAGTCACAGTTTGTCTCAGACAGCGTCACAATGTGACAGTCTGTCAGAGAATGTTACATTGTATTTCAGAGTGTGTCAGAGAGAGTCAGAAAGTGTCACACTGTGTCTCAGAGAGTGTCACTTTGTCTCAGAGAGTGTCAGCATTTGGTTCAGAGAGGTTCACAGTCTGTGAGAGAGTGTCACAGTGTGTCTCAGAGAGTTGTCTGAGTGAGTCAGAGAGTGTTACAGGATGTCATACTGTGCCTCAGAGAGAGTCAGTGAGTGTCACAGTGTGTCTCAGAGACTGTCAGAGTAAGCCAGAAAGTGTCACAGTACGTCATACTGTGCCTCAGAGAGAGTCAGTGAGTGTCACAGTGTGTTTCAGTGTATCACAGTCTGTCAGAGAGTGTCACAGTGCGCCTCAGTGAGAGTCAGAAAGTGTCACAGTGTGTCTCAGTGAGTGTCACAGTGCGTCTCAGAGAGTCAGAGAGTGTCAGGAAGTGTAAGATTGTGTCTCAAAGGGTGCCACAGTGTGTTTCAGAGATTGTCAGATCGGATAAGAGAGTGTCACAGTGCATCTCAAAGTGTCAGAGAGAGTCAGAGAGTGTTTCAGTGTGTCTGAGAGATTGTCAAAGAGTGTCACAGTGTGTCTAAGAGTTTTTCATAGTGAGTCACAGTGTGTCTCGGTGAGTGTCACGGTGTGTCTCAGAGAGTCAGGTAAAGTCAAAAAGGGTCACTGTCGGTGTCAAAGAGTGTCACAGGGTGTCACCGTCTGTCAGAGAGTGTCACAGTTTGCCTCAGAGAGTGTCACATTGTGACAGTCTGTCAGAGAATGTTACATTGTATTTCAGAGTGTGTCAGAGAGAGTCAGAAAGTGTCACAGTGTGTCATACTGTGTCTCAGAGAGTGTCAGAGAGTGTCAGCATTTGGCTCAGAGAGGGTCACAGTCTGTGAGAGAGTGTCACAGTGTTTCTCAGAGAGTGTCAGAGAGCGTCACAGTCTGTCACAGTCTGTCAGAGAATGTCACAATGTGTCATAGTCTGTCAGAAAGTGTCACAGTGTGTTGGAGAGTGTCACAGTGTGTTTCAGAGAGTGTCACAGTGTGTTGGAGAGTGTCAGAGTGTGTGACAGTGCCTCTCAGAGAGTGGCAGAGAGTGACATAGTTGTTCCAGTGTGGCAGATAGAGTCGCAGAGTGTCACCGAGTGTTACAGTGCGTCTCAGTGAGTGTCACAG
>NW_025153729.1:0-1416 GCF_004010195.1 Chiloscyllium plagiosum | reverse complement strand
TGCCTTTCCCCTGCAGTTTGCTTCCCCATTCCATCCTAAACTTTTCCTAATAGCATTGTAATTGTCTTTGCCACATTTCAGTTGACAGCAGCAGGAATAGCGGGAGCTTGGACAAGGAGCGTGTCGGGAAAGATAAGTCCCTGTTTTGAAACTTTGAAGCTCACCAGGAGCTTCAGAGGCCTTAAATTCAGTTGACAGCAGCAGGAACAGTGGGAGGTTCAACCGGGGGTCTGTCGGGAAAAGCGTTTCGCTGATTTAAAACTGTATAAGCTTACCTCGAGCGTCGGAGCCCTGTATGTCAGTTGCCTGCAGCAGAAATAGCGGGAGCTTGGAACAGGTGACTGTCGGGAATTTGAGTCATTAATTTATTCTTTAAAAGCTTACCTCTAGCGTCAGCAGCGGAATCACATCGGAGTGAAGAGATTTATGGGAAATGAGGGACGTTTTTTGCCACTCAGCTGTAAAAGTAAGTGTTTTCTAAACCCGATATCCCACCCTCGTCGGGTCTCCCACCCATCCACGTTCTTTCACCTTTACACCAGGGACAGATCTCCTAAGCTACTCTTCTGTTTTTGCTTTCTGGTAAGGTAACTTGCAGGACTGACAGTGCAGGGAGAGGAATGTACCTCCTGCATAATGTTCGAGGCTAGGTATGCCATTAGTGTCCCATTCAAGTACATCTGGAGAAAGTGCACACAACTCTTGCTCGTCCAAGACAACGTTAGGGAACTGTAGCGGAAGCTGCATGAACTTCAGATCATTCTGGAGGCAGGGTCTGTGACAGATAAGAGTTACAGGCTCCGAGGCATGAAGAAATCTGGGTAAATTTTAGAAGAGGGTATAACAGTCAGTACAGGGATCTCCTGTGGTCATTTCCCTGGAAATCAAGTATAACGTTTTGGGTAAATTTGGGTAGGCAACGACTTACCGATGGCATGCACTGGGGTGCAGGTTTTTGGCACACAGTCTTTTCCTGTTGCAATGAAGGGAAGTGGGGAAAGAAGGAGTGTGTTCATCAATCGGGACTCAGTATTGAAATGGTCAGACAGAAGAAATGTTGGGAATGAAGTAGACTTATGTTTGGTGTGTTGCCTCGCAGTTGCTAGGTTCCGTGATACCTAGTATCTTCTCTTTGGGGTCCTGAGGGGTGTGGGTGACCATCTCCAAATAGTGGTCCACATAGTTACCAAATACACAGATAGAAAGAGGGATGTGGTGTAAGGCAGGATTTCAGGGAGCTAGTGAGGAAGCTTAGAAGAGTATTGTTATCTCTGGATTTTATCCGTGCCATATAATAGTGAAGTGAAAAGCAGGGAGAGATACCAGCTTAATACTTGGCGGCAAAGAATGGTGCAAGGTGTGTGCATTTCAGAATTATGGATTATTGGGGCTCATTCTGGGGAAGGTGCGACCTCT
>NW_025153728.1:0-1416 GCF_004010195.1 Chiloscyllium plagiosum | reverse complement strand
CTATTTCCTAAAGGTATCTCATGTCCCATTTTTGCCCTCCTGGTTTACCTCGTCTATACTCCTACTGCCCCTACACTCGTCTACGGAGTCACACAATCCCAGCTGTCTGTACCTGTCATATCCCTCCTTCATTTTCTTGACCAAGCCCTCAATTTCTCTCGACAGGCAGCATTCTCTACACCTACAAGCCTTGGCTTTAACAGGAAAATACAGTCTATGTACTTTTATCGTCGCAGGCCTATGGAGGCAATGGCAGATGAGGACAGAGAAGCAATCATTCCCAGTAAAGAGGTAATGTTGGGAAAGATAACAGCCTAAAGGTACATGGGTCTCCTGGTCCTGATGGAATGCATCCCAGGGAAAAAAAAAAGGAGATGGCTGGGAGGGGAGGGGAAATAGCAAATACAACTCGTAATAATTCACTAAAATTTGTTGGATTCTGGAATGGTTTTGACAGACTGGAAGCTGCAAATATGGTGCCACTATTTTTCAAAAAGGACCTGTTACCCTAACTTCTGTAGTGGAGAAAATGCTTGAATCTCTCAAGGAAGTAGTGGTGAGATATCTGGGTAGAAATTGTCTCATTGAGCAGACACAGCATGGATTCATGAAAGGCAGGTCATGTATAACGCATTTACAGGAATTATTTGAAGATACGACGAGCGCATTGGACAAGGGGGACGCGGTGGATGTGGTATATCTGGATTTCCAGCAGGTATTCGACAAGTTGGCACACAAAAGGCTGCTGTATAAGGTAAAGATGCATGGCATTGTGGGTAATGTATTATCATTGATACAGGATCGGTTAACCAACAAAAAGTAAATAATGGGGATAAATAGGTGTTTGGATTACTTTTGGCACTACAACGGTTTATAATTTACACAAATGTTTTGGAGTTGAGGACCAAGTGTACCGTGTCAGAGTTCACATTTGATACAAAGATGAGGTAGAGCAATGTCTGTCGAGACCACTGTCAGACTGCACAGGGAGACAGATAGGTTAAGTGAGTGTGTAAGGATCTGGCAGATGGAGGACAATGTTGGGAAATATGAGGTTATCCATTTTGGTTGGACTATCAGCAAACTGATGACGTAATGTTGAAAACTTGAAGCATGCTGCTGTACAGATGGAGCTCGGTGTCCTTGTGCATGAATCACAGGAAGTTGGTTTGCAGGTGCAGCAGGTAATTAAGACAGTGAAGGGAATATTGTGCTTCATTGCTAGAGGGATGGTTATGCTTCAGCTGTACAGGGTGCTGGGGAGGCCACACCGAGAGTACTGTGTACAGGTTTGGTCCCCTTACCTTAGCAAGGATGTATTGGCACTGGAGGGAGTACAGAGGAGAGTCACTAGTTTGAGTTGGGAGTTGAGAGGGTTGGCGTATGTGGAGAGATTAGAAAACTGGTTCTATAGTC
>NW_025153727.1:0-1416 GCF_004010195.1 Chiloscyllium plagiosum | reverse complement strand
GATATTGAGAAGATTTAGTCATCCCAAATCTTTGGCTTTCACTTGCAAGTTGAAATATGTTTTTTTTTTTATGTTTGTTAAACAGAGTACTGTTACTTCAGCAACAACTTTATTCTATATTTTTCACAAATATAAACCAGATTTTAAACCATTCTTTGATCTTGGCTGAATATTTATATGTAACCATTTCTTCAGGGTTTTTTTTTAATTGACAATATTTGAGTGCAAACAATCTATGCTATAAAAACAACCATCAAGCAGTCTAAACCTGAGCAGCTGAGAAGCGAGGCTAAAACAAAATATGGAGAACAGTATTGGTATTATATCACGAAGGAGGAAAATTCAACTCATAACTACAAAATAGTGTACTGATTTTTGTTCAACGACCAAAGAAACATCGACGGTTTTTCAGCACATCTAGATTATCTGCTTTTCAACTGGATTATGACTGATCAGCTACAATAAACTAATTTTCAATATTACCACTATTTCTGCGAACATTGTTAGTCTCCAGAAATCCAACTTTTTCTGTCTTTATCCAGCTCAATGACTCAACTTACACAGCTGTATCAGGTAGAGAATTCGAGAAATCCCTCCTCTTCTCAGTTTTGCACTAACCTGCCACATCTCTTGAAGTTACGGCCTCTGGTGTTACACTGCCCAGTCAGAGGACATATCAACAACTGTGCCTGCAAGATATAGAGCAATGTTCTAAGTTCCATTGCAGTCATCGCTCCTGTTTCAGAATTCTAGGGAATGCAATGAAAATTCGTTAAACCCTAATGATAGGAACAATCCTGCCATCTCATGGATCAATTTTGTGAATTTCCTTTGATCTCCTTCTTTGGCAAGTGTACCACTAATTTTATCATAAAATAGAATGTGTGCACAGTACACCAGGATAAGCCCACTCATTCCTCACACCATCCCCTCCCCCCACCCGGGATGGATACTACTGCGGTAAGACATCTTTTTCCTCGTAGCATACCTTTCGGGATGCAGATGAACATATTATTTGTCTTCTTGGTTAATTGTTGCACCTTTATGCGATATTGAATTTCACATAAATAAGAGCAGTCTGTTCTTCCTTAAAGCTAATGCATCCAAACTCTCATAATTAAACAAATTTTATGCATTTCTGTAGTGTGTCATTTTTCCAAGTTGAATAGCGTCACATATTCCCATTCAATTCAATCTGCCATTGTTTGGCCTTTTACACATCCAATCAATTGTTGTTGAAACTGTTTACAATCTCCATGATTCTAAGAAAATTGAAAACATCAATGCATTTGTAGTTATGACAAAAGGTCCACACATTCGAACAATTAATGCAGAATCTGTACAGCAACTAAATTTACGCTAATTGTGTAACACAAAGCTCTTAATGGCCATCCATTATCCTGAGAATAACGTTTG
>NW_025153726.1:0-1416 GCF_004010195.1 Chiloscyllium plagiosum | reverse complement strand
TGGAGAGGAATTTGTTTAGCGTGTACAAGAAAATTTTCTGATTCAAGATGTGGATGTACAACCTGACCTACTCTTGGGAAATAAGGCAGGGCAGGTGATTGAGGTGTCAATGGTGGAGCACTTTGGGTCCAGCGACAATAATTCTATAAGTTTTAAAATAGTGATGGAAAAAGATAGACTAGGTCTAAAAGTTGAAGTTTGAGATACTAAACAAGTATTTTGCATCAGTGTTTACAGTGGAAAAGGACATGGAAGATATCGACTGTAGGGAAAGAGATAGTGACATCTTGCAAAATGTCCATATTACAGAGGAGGAAGTGCTGGATGTCTTGAAACACGTAAAAGTGGATAAATCCCCAGGACCTGATCAGGTGTGAATCTAGGAATGTGATTGCTATGCCCTTGCTGAGATATTTGTATCAGTGATAGTCACTGATGAGGTGCTGGAAGACTGGGGGTTGGCTAATGTGGTGCCACTGTTTAGAAGGGTGGTAAGGACAAGCCAGGGAACTATACACAAGTGAGCCTGACATCAATGGTGGGCAAGTTGTTGGAGGGAATCCTGAGGGACAGGATGTACATTTATTTGGAAATGCAAGGACTGGTTGGGAATAGTCAACACAACTTTGTGATTGGGATATCATGTCTCACAAACTTGATTGAGTTTTTTGAAGAAGTAACAAAGAGGATTGATGAGGGCAGAGCAATGGATGTGATCTATATGGACTTCACTAAGGCATTCAACAAGGTTCCCCATAGGAGACTGGTTAGCAAGGTAGATCTCATGGAATACAGGGAGAGCTAGCCATTTGGATACAGAACTGGCTCAAAGGTAGAAGACAGAGGGTGGTGGTGGAGGGTTGTTTTTCGACTGGAGGCCTGTGACCAGTGAAGTACCACAAGGATCGGTGCTGGGTCCACTATTTTTTGTCATTTATATAAATGATTTGGATTTGAGCATAAGAGGTATGCATAAGTTAGTAAGTTTGCAGATGACACCAAAATTGGAGGTGTAGTGGATAGCGAAGAAGGTTACCTCAGATTACAACAGGATCTTGATCAAATGGGCCAATGGGCTGACAAGTGGCAGATGGAGTTTAATTCAGATAAATGCGAGGTGCTGCATTTTAGGAAAGCAAATCTTAGCAGGACTTATGCACTTAATGGTAAGGTCCTGGGAGTGTTGCTGAACAAAAGGACTTGGAGTGCAGGTTCATAGCTCCTTGAAAGTGGAGTCACAGGGAAATAGGATAGTGAAGAAGGCATTTGGTTTGCTTTCCTTTATTGGTCAGAGTATTGAGTACAGGAGTTGGGAGGTCACGTTGCGGCTGTACAGGACATTGGTTAGTCTACTGTTGGAGTATTGCATGCAATTCTGCTCCCCTTCCTATTGGAAAGATGTTGTGAAACCTGAAA
>NW_025153725.1:0-1416 GCF_004010195.1 Chiloscyllium plagiosum | reverse complement strand
ATAACCAAATTAATAACCTAGTGCCTTGTTCAGGGCATTTTCCCATGATGGATGTTGTATACTGATGGCAGTCAAATCAATGCTTTTCAAAGGGTTTGCTGAAAACTTTCAACAAATTAAAATTAACTAAGAGTTTACATGAATGTGAAGTAGCCAACCTCATCAACCCCTCTGATAAGGGCATAAGACTATAAGATCTCGGAGCAGAAGTAGGCCATTCAGCCCATTGAATCTGCTCTACCATTCAATGGATGATGGCTGATTTGATAATTTTCAACTCCAATTTTCTGCCTTTTAACTATAACCCTTGATTCTCTTACTGATTAAAAATCTCTCTATCTCAGCCTTGAAAAGACTAAACAATCCAGCTTCAACAGCCCTCCGCAGTAACAAATTCCACAGATTCACTACCATCTAAGAAAAGGAATTCCTCCTCATCTCCATCTTAAGAGGATGACTCCTTATTCTGAGATTATACTCTATGATTTAGGGTCTCCTGAGGGAAACAAACATTTCACATCAAACCAGTCAAATCTTCTAAAAATCTTGTACATTTCAATGAAGTTACTTCTCATTCTTTGAAACTCCAATGAGTACAGGCCAAAACTACTCAACATCTCCTCATAAGACAATCACTCCATATCCAGGATCAGCCTAATGGGCTTTATCTGGACCGCCTGAAATTCCAGTATATTGTTCCTTAGATCAGGAGCCCAAAAACTACTCGCAGTATTTTACCTGTGGCCTGATTAGTGCCTGATTAGCAAGACTACCTTATTTTTGTACTCCATAAAGGCCAACATTCAATTTGCCTTCTCTATTAACCACTGCACTTGGGTGTTAGCTTTTTTGTGGTTGATACTCAAAGACATGCAAGTCTCTGTAGTGTAGTTTTTTGCAGTCTGACTCCATTGAAATAATATTCAGATCCTCTATTGTTTTTATAAAGTTCATAACCTCATATTTCCCCATACTATATTTTATCTGCCAGGTTTCCGCATTTACTTAACCTGTCAAGCCTTCTGTAGATTTTAGAAAGGTCCCATCAGATTGAAAAATAGCAATTATAACTACTCAATTCAAGAAAGGATGGAGACAAAAAAAAACAGATGAATACAGGTCTAAAACCTATTATCGAGAAACTATTATTACAACCGGAGCACGATTTCTCATGGCAGCTCAATCATTGAATTTGTTCAAGGTTTACATTAGAACATAGAACATAGAACAGTACAGCACAGAATAGGCCCTTCAGCCCATGATGTTGTGCCGACCACTGATCCTCATGTATGCACCTTCAAATTTCTGTGACCATATGCATTCCAGCAGTCTCTTTAATGTCCCCAATGACCTTGCTTCCACAACTGTTGCTGACAACGCATTTCATGGTCTCACAACTCTCTGTGTAAAGAACCC
>NW_025153724.1:0-1416 GCF_004010195.1 Chiloscyllium plagiosum | reverse complement strand
AGTATGTTTCTTTTAGGGTCTATGAGTCGTTTTACATTGACGCTCAGCGATTTGTAATTCAAGTTCTTCTTCTCAGGAGTTCAAATGTTGTTCCAGTGTGTTCTGGCTAATGTCATGCTTAAATGGTGTATTTGTAGCATTAAGGGGTGGCAGTTAAGAGGAAAGAAGTACTTTCTAGCCTTAAAAAGGAGAGGGTGGATATTGTCCTATTGCAGGAGATGCACCTTGATGACAAGGAACATTTGACATTACAGCAGGGCGGATTTGATCGGGTTTATTTCTCGTCTTTTAATACTAGGAGTAGAGGAGAAGCCATACTGGATAGGAAGAATCTTCCATTTACATCACGAGATTGTATTAGACACCCACGGAGGATCATAATCCTCAAACATATATGGGGAAGAAACGGTATTTTGAATGATATTGCCCCCTGGTGCACAGCCTTAAATTCCTGATATATGCATTTCCGAATTAAGTAATCTTTCGTCGCAGCTCATTATTGTAGGAGGAGACTTCAATTGTCTTTTGCATCCACGGTGGAAAATATGCCCAAAAGCCCCCAGTACCATCTTTACAATCTCAGCAATTATTGGATTTTTGTGTGGAACTGGGGCTGATGGATGTTTGGAGGCAGATCCACTTCATGCATACGGATTTTCCTTTTCCTTTTAACCCGCAGAAATGCCACACTAGGTTGATCTCTTCCTCACCTTGCAGCAATCTTCGATTCAGTGGTGTTCTGTACAATTGGGAAAATTACCATTTCTGACCATGCAGCAGTAATTGGTTAAAATTAAGGGTAATATAGCAGGCTCAAGATACTGCCGAATGGATCCCTTTATTCTTAAGGATAGTAAGTTCATTGAGTATTTCTGCAATGAATTCAGATACTTCTTAGCCATTTATTTTGATTCAACCAGTAACCCATCCATACTATGGAAAATTGCTAAGGCTGATGCCAAAGGAATAATTATTCCTGAGGATGCGGCAGATGCTGGAGCAGGAACGCTTGCTCCAGGCACAGTTGAAGGCAGCCGAGAGGGCATTGTGATAGACCCTCGGTGGCTAGGCTGCAGAGGATCACAACACTTCGGTGTACAATGAATTCCACGGTCACACAGACAGCCAAGAAGGAACTACCTTCTGCAAAACAAAGGCTGTTTGAGTATGGTGGTAAGCCGGGCAAGTATTTAGCCTATCATGCGTGGAAAAGAGAGCCTCAAAGCCATTGACTCAGGGAAGGTACTGGAACCCTTCCCTGCAATCGCATAAAGGTTAAAGCACCATTTCCGAGATTTTACTCCGAATTATATTAGACTGAGCATAATGAGGTTCGGTGGATTAAGATGCAGTCTTTCTTCAAGAACTTGAATATTCCAGGGATAACCCACAAATAAGTGTCTTGCCTTAATTGTC
>NW_025153723.1:0-1416 GCF_004010195.1 Chiloscyllium plagiosum | reverse complement strand
AATCAAACCCATGAGACTTGAAGGTGAATGCTGCATTTGGATAGGGCTCTGGACCTGCATTGCATAAATAAGAAACACTATATTGTGAAACTGTATGCCCTAACAGAACCACACTTCTGCAGGGAATGATATGGGTGTTTCTGGTTGTGCATTGTATCAAATAATTGGAAAGAAATTTACTCCTTTATTTGAATGATCATTTATCTATGAATTCTTGTTTCACTTTAGTTGGTATTGATTATGTTCAAGTAAAGTGGAATTTTGTTGAAAGTTTCTTCATCTGGGACTCATCCAGTAAATTTGAATATTTTAGCTTAGGTTCCCTCTCTTGAGAATTGTATCACAAAACACATTAAAATTCAAAGTATAATATTCCATCACAGCACATTTTGAGGGCAGCATAATATCAAGTAGTCAGTTTGTATTAACAAGGAAAGGTGCATCCAAGAAGGATGTGATTCATTAACTTTGATAATTGAAGAGTGGCGCTGGAAAGATGAGCAGATTGTCTGGATACACCCATTACGTTAGTTGCATTAATCACTGACTGAAACATGTAGTTTGATTTGCATTTGCATAGTAAGTTGAGCAAGTGATTTCCCAAGGCATAGAACGACAGGAATTCTACATCTTGAATTCATTAAATATACAGTTCACCAGCAAAGGATCAAAGATCCTTTGACAGAGTATTCCAAACCTACAGTCTCTACCACGTAGAAGGGCAAAGGTAGCAAACATTGGGGAAGGTCATAACCTGCAGGCCTCACTCAAGCCACACATTGTCCTAACTAAGAAACGTATTTGGCTCAAAGTGGGAATTTGGTGCAGAGGTGCTTTAACTAGGGTTTACCGCAAAAGGTAACTTCTCCAGAGTGAGAACTGAGTGAGAAAGGATAAAAGGCCTGGGCTGAGATGCTGACCAGCAGTGAGACCAGAAACAGACTGACATCATGAACCACAGCAAGTGCAGGAAAAGCAATTGATTTATGAGCAGGCTTGGTGAATACTTCTCATCTTTAAAATAAAAGTAAGGTTTCCAGTTCCTTTATTGTTGCTGGGTCAAAATCATGAAATCGTCTTCCTGGCAGAAATATGGACTGGACTGCAGCAATTCAAGATGGTTTTGCCTGACTCAAGGGCAATTAGAAATTTCTAATGCTAGCCAGCAACACCTGCATCCTGTGTAATAATCAAGAATTCCTTGGATATTGGTTGCCAATGTTACCAATTTCAAGGCAGCCAGCATCTGTTAGACAGCTGGTGCAGCAAGGCTACACCTTACAATGTTTGGAAGAAGAGATACATCAGTGAATGTTATACCCTTTGATAATTTGGAATGAAAGCAAGCAAGCTCAAAAATTACATTGCATCAGGCGCCATGCCAATTCTAAGATGCTGTTCTCTGTGTTAATAATA
>NW_025153722.1:0-1416 GCF_004010195.1 Chiloscyllium plagiosum | reverse complement strand
TACAAGTTATTTCACATACAAAGGTTAACATATACCTCGATTAGATTCTAGGCTGTAACTCACTCCGGGCTATCTGTTATTTGTATATAAACGACCCTGAACGCCTCGATTAGATTCCAGTCTGTAACTCACTCGGGGATATCTATTATTCTGTATTAAAAGCTCACTAAACGCCTCGATTCGATTCCAAGCTGTATCTAACTCCAGGGTATCTGTTATTCTGTACAGAAACCATCCTAAATCCCTCGATTAGTTTCCAATCTGTAACACACTCCACGCTATCTGTTATTCTGTAAATAAACCACCCTGAACCTCTCGATTGGATTCCCAGGCTCTAACTCACTCTGAGTTATCTGTTATTCTGTATATAAACCACCCTGAACCCTGCAATTAGATTCCAGGCTGTAACTCACTCTGGGCTATCTGCTATTCTGTACATAAACAACCCTGAAATCCCTCGATTATATTCCATGCTGTAACTCACTTTGGGCTATCTGTTATTCTGTATATAAACTACCCTGAACCCTGCAATTATATTCCAGGCTGTAACTCACTGTGGGCTACCTGCTATTCTGCATATAAACCACCCTAAAACCCTCGATTAGATTCTAGGCTGTAATTCACTCCGGGGTATTTGTTATTCGTATGTAAACCACCCTGAACCTCTTGATTAAGTTCCAGATTGTAACTCACTCCGGGGTATCTGGTATCCTGTATATTAACGACCCTGAACCCATTGATTTGATTTCACTTCCTGACATGTTAAGCTCATGTTCCCAACACAATCTAATCTCAATAATGATCAATGTATGATTGGTCCTCCTATCTGCTGGCTCTCCCTTCATGTTAACTTTCTGATGTTCACGTACATGATTACCTGTAGCAGTGTGTCGCAGGTAGACAATGTGGTATAGGAGTTGTGGTGGTATGTTGCATCTGTACAGGATGTTGGTGAGGCCACTTCAGGAATACTGCGTACAACTCGGTTTTCTGCAGAAACGATTTACACTTATGTTCCAGGACTGGAAGTTGAGCGACAGCGACAGGGAGAGGCTGATTACGTTGAAGTGCTTCCCCCTGGAGTATCAGAGGTTGAGAGGCAACATTATAGAAGTTTATAAAATCATCGGGGCATGGATATTCTGAACAGCCATGTTCTGCTCCCAAGGTTCGGGGAGTCCAGAACAAGACAGCAGAGGTTGAAGGGGAGAGGGCGAATGATTTAGAAGGGACCTGAAGGTGAATGTTTTACACAGAGAGTGGTGTGTGTACAGAAAGTGCAGACAGAGGAAGTGGTCAAGGCGGGTACGATCACAGGAGGAACATTGGCCAAATGCTGACAAATGGGACGAACTTAGATTTGATATCTGATCAGAGTGAACCGATTAGACTAATGGGTCTGTTTCCATTCTGCAT
>NW_025153721.1:0-1416 GCF_004010195.1 Chiloscyllium plagiosum | reverse complement strand
TTAGATCAGAGTGGTGCTGGAAAAGCACAGCAGATCAGGCAGCATTCGAGGAGCATGAAAAGGTAGAGTCAGGGCAATAATGAGATGCTGCAACAGGAGGGGAACAGATAACTCGAAACAAAACCCTTCTCCTTCTTACATATTTTCACCTACAAAACAGAGGGAATTCCAGAAAAGCGCCTCTATCCCACCACAACAGTTTGCCTCACAATCGTGGTTTCTGGCTGTGGAAAAGTCTGTACTGGGACCCACTGAGGCCCTGAAACACTTGGTAAAGACTAAAATCATCTGAGCATTGAGAGCCCCGCCACATTGCATACATTTTCTATTGTTTTGACTCAGTTCCTGACTTCCTTTGTTTTTTCTAATGAACCCGTTTAAAGTTGTTATTACACACACCTGCACACGCTGTGAATTGAACACAGGCCTCTCGGTCCAAAATTCGGCATATTTTCACCGCATCACAAGACATCGACTCTAACTACCCTTGTCCCTTAATATTTCTTGTGCTTCGCGACTGTGTAGCGCCTGAATCAACTCTGCAGGAGGAAGGGGCAGAGCAGGAGGACCGAGCAGCGGCCGGGCATAAACTTATGCCCGAAACGTCGATTCTCCTGCTCCTTGGATGCTGCCCGACCTGCTGCGCCTTTCCAGCAACACATTTCTCAGCTCTTACCTCTAACATCTGCAGTCTTCACTTTCTCCTAGACCAATTGTTAATGTCTAATATTTCACCCATGATTCTGTGCAAATATGAATATTCTCTATAAACTCACCAGTAACCTCAGACGCACGCGCAGTTTGGTTTCTATGCAGAGCATGCGCAGTGTCACATTGGTCAGCACGGGAAGAGAGAGAGATACATTGAGCTGCTTTCCCCGGCTGCGATCGGTTTCAGAGAGCGGCGCTCAGAACCGGTGTGAGGGAGCCTCGCTCGGAGAAAGGAGCGGAAAGAATTCACAAGTCCCGAAAAAAGGTAAAAGGAACGAAAAAGACCCTCCAGGCCCGGGTAAAAAGGTGGCGGTCTCTGATAAGGGACACGGCCCTGGGTCACGGCCGCCATTTGTTTGAGGGAAGAGAGAGAGTGGGCCTCAGGGCCGCCATCTTGAGAAGGTCAATGTGCCGGAGGGCGGGGCTATCGGGGTCTGTAGAACAATCAGAGGAAAGGGAAGTCCCATTGTTATTGATTAATTCCTCGAACATCGCTTCACTGGGCGATCCCGCAGGATTATCCTCTCTCAGTCCTGCTGTGATGTTTCACCCAGTCAGAACCACCAGCTCTCCTCCTCTCTCAGCTCCCATTTTGTCATTCCTGCTGCATCTGTCCCCTGGAACATTGAGCTGCCTGTCCTGTCCTGTGCCTCCCTCAGCGGTTGTTCTGTTATACCTGTGATGTCCCAGTCCCATCTTAGATTA
>NW_025153720.1:0-1416 GCF_004010195.1 Chiloscyllium plagiosum | reverse complement strand
CAGGGGGCCCATGCAGTCATTTGGGCTCTGCTTACGCCTCAGCTAATTATATGGGCATATGATCAAAAAATGTGCAGACCTGTATAAAAAATGATAAGTTTTGATCTCTGTATGTACATGTTTACGTATGTATGGCATGACCAACTGTACAGACCATCAAATTATTTTATGAATAAAGTATATTTTTGAAATAAAAAAAACTACTTCCAATTTGTTGGACTATAACCTTAAAAATCACACAATACCAGTTTATAGTCCAACCGATTTATTTGAAAGCTTTAGTTTTCCAAGCGCTGCTACTTCATCAAGAGGTTGTGGACCCAATAACCTGATGTTGAGTGAATGACAATTAAGGAAGAGCTATTTACACTTCCAGCGGATGAGTTGAAAATTTAATTATTTCAAACCCATCAACATATTAAAATCTCTCACCCTTAGATATGAGTTAGACTGGGTTCTTTCTACAGGAACAGCGCTAGCTATTCAAGAAATTTCATTATCTCACCACAGATATAGTAATCTCCATCCAAATATAATATGCCGAGCCATGATATTGAGGGAATTGAAGTTTTACACAAAAGAAATATGGACTTGGATGAAACAAAAACAGCGGCACCCATATTTGGAAAAAAAACTTTTTGATCTTGTTCACCCTATGTCCGAGCATTGGATCGATCAGCCATGCAACACTTTACGCCATGGTATGTCGATTTTACTAAATACCATGAGTTTCCAGAAACCTATGGATTCCGTCATGAAAATGCTCAAAAACAGAGCCTGCAGAGCAGTGATTCCTACCCCACCCGATGAGTGAACACATTCCTGTGAACCGCGCGCACGGCGGGACATCGGTGAGTCTGCAGCCAGGCGAAACAGACATTGCATCGGGCTGAACTTTGTTTCGCCGTGCAGCATTTGAAATTAAAGGAGAGGCAATGCATTGGCCGGGAATCCAACCCGGGCCAACCGCGTGGCAGGCGAGAATTCTACCACTGAACCACCAATGCACCTACGAACCGAGGACGCTAGAACTTTACTACAGTTTGCACTCCAGCAGGAAACTAAACCGGTATTCTTGATATTCTGTGCAGTGGTGCAGCAAACTGACTCCAATCTCCAGCATCTTCAGCCCTGACTTTCTCCATTGCTGATATAGCGAGAAACCAAGTAGGAAAATCGCAATGAAGTGCTGTTTGTTTGACTGGTTTGATTTTATCTGAACACTGTTTTTTATTTCAAAATATATAAAGTAAATAATACAACTAGGATTCTAGGCTCAAAATTATTACTTGCAAATTATAGTTTGCCTAGATGGTTCCTGACAAAGTGGAGAACGCTCTTCTTAAAATGGAAATAAGTTCTACTTTAATTATAACATTAACGTGTTATGTGCACACAATCAGCACAACTCATATT
>NW_025153719.1:0-1416 GCF_004010195.1 Chiloscyllium plagiosum | reverse complement strand
GTAAACCTGAGCATAGTGTCTACACTTGAGTTAGAGAAGCACACCTCAGTTTAAAAACAAGATTTAACTCAAAATAACATTCCATCTGAAAATTAGCCAAGTTACACAAGTAATAAAGCTCATCCACCCAATGAGGCACTTCAGCACAACATCCTGCAGTGTTGCACACAGCCACCTTTACCAAAGAATGGTCACATGTCACAAAATTGAAGGCCAAGAGCATGTCTCTTTAAAGGAGCTGAAGTCAAACTCTCAATTTTTGGAAAGATTTTTATGAAACCTGATTGAACATTTAAATCTCAGAGCATAATCTTTGCTTTTTTTAAACAAAGTTTGTGGGAAAGACCCACATCTTACTAAAGGTTCAGTTCAGTCTGATACATAGAGCCAAAGGTCAAACAAATATCACACTTTCCATTCACTTCTACAAATTGTTTGTAAAATCATGTCGCGTTAAAGAACTGGACAATAAATGTCATTGTATGCAATAAGAGTGAAGCCTGTGACAGCAGATTTAGCTTTGGAAGGCAGTGTGTGTGCTTTCTAAATTCTGGGAGCACTTTGGGAGACTGCTCCCAGATGGTGATAGTGAGCATATCTGGAATGCACCGTTTAGATTTGGGAATCCTTGGGAGACAATCTGTGGTTTCAGTAGTACTTGGCTTGTGTTAGTGTACAGTAAGCAATTTAAAAAGTTACTTATGCATTATTGGTGACTACCCGAATGGTATTTAAATCTGCCAGGTTTCCTTTAATAGTGTGAATGCATCTATTGTAAATATTTGGAATATTTCAGAACTGCCCAGTGCTTGGCAAATTTAAGGGGGACAAAAAAATCACATTGAGTAATTTGAAATTAAGAATCCAAGAGGACTTAACCACTGAAGTATTCAATTCAAATAGTAAAATGGAATGCTCACATTTACAATACCTCTTATCCATAGGAATGGATGGACTGGCAGAATTGGGACCAAATTCCTGGCTGGGGAGTGTGAAATGTGCTTTGATAACATCACCTGCGTTTACCAACAATAATTTGGCAAGCTCGGAAATTTAAAAAACAAAACGAGCTTCATTGCTGCTCCAGTCGGGTCCCAAGCTCTGTGAAAAAAATAACAATGTTCAGGTTTATTGCATACACTCTGAAACACGTGTTCCTTCTACAGATCCTGCAAGTTTCCTCAATGAGCATAGTCCATCCAAATGACGTTGCTAACTTTGGCCAACTCATTTCTTTCCGAGCCTCTATAACCTGAAGAGTGATCAGAAGCAATTACTCCAACATATGTGTCAACATTACTGAGGAGGATTTTTTCCTTCAGCATTGACTTCCATATATTCAGTGCCCAGAAAAGATAAAAAGCTTGTTACCTTTTATAGAACAATGATTCAATGGAAGTAAAACGCTAACCTTTT
>NW_025153718.1:0-1416 GCF_004010195.1 Chiloscyllium plagiosum | reverse complement strand
TCTGTGTTCCTGCTCTCTCTCTCTGTGTGTTCCTGCTCTCTCCCTCTGTGTGTTCCTGCTCTCTGTGGTCCTGCTCTCTCTCTCTGTGTTCCTGCTCTCTCTCTGTGTTCCTGTTCTCTCTCTGTGTTCCTGATCTCTCTGTGGTCCAGTTCTCTCTCTGTGTTCCTGTTCTCTCTCTGTGTTCCTGTTCATTCTCTGTGTGCCTGCTCTCTCTCTCTTTGTTCCTGTTCTCTCTGTGTTCCTGTTCTCGCTCTGTGTTCCTTTTCTCTCTCTGTGTTCCTGCTCTCTCTCTGTGTTCCTTTTCTCTCTCTGTGTTCCTGCGCTCTCTCTGTGTTCCTGTTCTCTCTTTGTGTTCCTGTTCTCTCTGTGTTCCTGTTCTCTCTTTGTGTTCCTGTTCTCTCTGTGTTCCTGTTCTCTCTCTCTGTGTTCCTGCTCTCTCTCTGTGTTCCTGTTCTCTCTCTGTGTCCCTGCTCTCTCTCTGTGTCCCTGTTCTCACTCTGTGTGTTCCTGTTCTCTCTGTGTTCCTGTTCGCTTTCAGTGTACCTATTCTCTCTCTGTGTTCCTGTTCTCTCTCTCTGTGTTCCTGCTCTCTCTCTGTGTTCCTGTTCTCTCTCTGTGTCCCTGCTCTCTCTCTGTGTCCCTGTTCTCACTCTGTGTGTCCCTGCTCTCTCTCTGTGTCCCTGTTCTCACTCTGTGTGTTCCTGCTCTATCTCTGTGTTCCTGTTCTCTCTCTGTTCCTGTTCTCTCTCTGTGTTCCTGCTCTCTCTGTGTTCCCGTTCTCGCTGTGTTCCTGTTCTCTCTCTGTGTTCCTGTTCTCTCTCTGTGTTCCTGCTCTCTCTCTGTGTTCCTATTCTCTCTTTCTTGTCCAGCTCTCTCTCTGTGTTCCCGTTCTCTCTCTGTATTCCTGTTCCCTCTCTGTGTTCCTGTTCTCTCTCTCTATGTTCCTGTTCTCTCTCTGTGTTCCTGTTCTCTCTCTCTGTGCTCCTGCTCTCTCTCTGTGTTCCTGTTCTCTCTCTCTGTGTTCCTGCTCTCTCTCTGTGTTCCTGTTCTCTCTCTGTGTTCCTGCTCTCTCTGTGTGTTCCTGTGTTCTCTCTGCGTTCCTGCTCTCTCTCTGTGTTCCTACTCTCTCTCTCTGTGTTTCTGCTCTCCCTCTGTGTTCCTGTTCTCTCTTGTGTTCCTGTTCTCTCTCTGCGTTCCTGTTCTCTCTGTGGTCCTGTTCTCTCTCTGTGTTCCTGTTCTCTCTCTGTTTTCCTGTTCATTCTCTGTGGTCCTGCTCTCTCTCTCTGTTCCTGTTCTCTCTGTGTTCCTGTTCTCTCTCTGTGTTCCTGTTCTCAGTCTGTGTTCCTGCTCTCTCTCTGTGTTCCTGTTCATTCTCTGTGTTCGTGTTCTCTCTCTGTTCCTGTTCTCTCTCTGTGT
>NW_025153717.1:0-1416 GCF_004010195.1 Chiloscyllium plagiosum | reverse complement strand
ATGGATACAGGGTGACCAAAAATATTCAGTGGTTCGTAATCTTGTGCAAACTCAGGCAAAACACACAACACTAACAATAATGGGTAACAAAGGCATTACAGAGAAAGCATTTGGCCTCAGATCATGAAGTAGCGTCAGTCTGAATGTAAATTCTGGCTACTACTTGCCAAGGAAACAAGCAGCAGAACAGTTTTTGCCACTGAACAGCATTTCATTGCTCATCACTGCATTACACAGGAACTCATTGGATTTTTTTAACAAAGGCATTCTGATACGTTTGGAAAACTTCAATATTTGTATAATCTGGGACAATCACACGGTCAATATTAATATTGGAAGAGGATCTTGGTTAATTTTTTTTTCAGTGTTTCTTTGAAAAACACATTGTGCAACTGTTAAGGGACATAACTATCGCAGAGCGACTGTGTAATGAAACTTAGTGGATGAGGAATGTCACCTGCAGAGATCCTTCGGGAAATTGTGATAAAGTGCAGTTTAAATAAATTTAAAGTATTAAAGAAAGGACAAGCTACAACTAGAAACAAAAATAGCCAATGACATGAGTTTGAGATGAGAACTGACCAAGGGAAACAGGCGAAACAGACTGAAATATGTGCCTGTAAATGGACAGCGGAAAACATTTGAAGAGACAATGCAAAATACTCAACAAAAGGACATTCAATTGAAACAGTAAAAACCTCAGGAAGAAATTCCCACTGGTCCCTCACTCAGGACAAAAGGAATCATACTAGGTCATGAGGCTGAGAAGATCACCAAAAAGTACTTAAAATCCTAAAGTGAGAGAATGTTTTAGGAGTAAATGTTAATGAATTGCAATGGGTCTGCTTGCAGGAGGAGGGCTGTGGGAAGGGGAGCCACGGGTTCATTGACACGATAGGAACAGGGAGAGGTGAAGGTGCTGGAGGTGGTGAGAGTGTTACAAAGCCAGGACGGATTGCTGCCGCTGGAGGAGTTTGCAGAGGTAGGGAGGGACATAGGTATTTTTATTTATTCATTCATGGGATGTGGGTGTCACTGCCTGGAACAACGTTCTTTGACCCCACTGCTAATTACCCAGAGGGTAGCTCAGAGTCAGCCATATTGCTATGGGTGTGGAGTCTAATGTCGGCCAGACCAGGTTAGAATATTTGATGTCCTTCCTCAATGGAGGTTAGTGAACTAGATGAGTTCTTCCGACGAATCAACAATGTTTTAATGGTGGCCTCACCAATGTCTTTTCCAGCCACAACATGACATCCCAACTCTTACTCTTATCGCTCTCCCGAATGAAGGTAACCATCCCAAAGACCTGCTTCACCAGCCTGTCTACCTGTGACACCACTTTCAAAGAGCTGTGTACCTGCATCCCTGGGTCTCTGACTAACAACACTACCCAGGGCCCGAACATTAACTGTA
>NW_025153716.1:0-1416 GCF_004010195.1 Chiloscyllium plagiosum | reverse complement strand
GGGAAGATAACAAGCCAGGCAGCATCAGGAGTTTGGGGGGACACAGCAAGCCAGGCAGCATTAGGAGCCTGGGGGGACACAGCAAGGCAGGCAGCATCAGGAGTCTGGGGGTACACAGCAAGCCAGGAAGCATCAGGAGGCTGGGGGAACACAGCAGGCTAGGTGGCATCAGGAGGCTTGGGGGGACACGGCAAGCCAGGCAGCATCAGGAGGGTGGAGGAACACAGCAAGCCAGGAAGCATCAGGAGGTTGTGGGAACACAGCAAGCCAGGCAACATCAGGAGGCTGGGGGAACACAGCAAGCCAGGCAGCATCAGTAGGCTGTGAGAACACAGCAAGCCAGGCAGCATCAGGAGGCTGGAGAAACACAGCAAGCCAGGCAGCATCAGTAGGTTGTGAGAACACAGCAAGCCAGGCAGCATCAGGAGGCTGGAAGAAGACAGCAAGCCAGGCAGCATCAGGAGGCTGGAGAAACACAGCAAGCCAGGCACCATCAGGAGGCTGGGGGGACACAGCAAGCCAGGCAGCATCAGGATGCTGGGGGAATAGAGGAAGGCAGGCAGCATTAGGAGTCTGGAAGAACACATCAAGCAAGGCAGCATCTGGAAACACGAGGAACACAGCAAGCCAGGCAAAATCATGAGGCTGGGAGGAAAACAGCAAGCCAGGCAGCATCAGGCGGCTGGAGGGACACAGCAAGGCAGGCAGCATCAGGTGACTGGAGGCACACAGCAAGAAGGAAGCATCAGGAGGCTGGGGGGACACAGCAAGGCAGACAGCATCAGGAGACTGGAGGAACACAGCAAGCCATGAAGTATCAGGAGCCTGGGGGGACACAGCAAGCCAGGAATAATCAGGAGACTGCAGGAACACAGCAAGCCAGGCAGCATCAGGAGGCTAGGGGAACACAGCAAGCCAGGCAGCATCAGGAGGCTAGGGGAACACAGCAAGCCAGGCAGCACCAGGAGGCTTGGGGAACACAGCATGCCAGGCAGCATAAGGAGGCTGGGGGAACACAGCAAGCCGGGCAGCATCAGGAGGCTGGAGAAACACAGCATGCCAATCAGCATTAGGACGCTGGGGGACCACAGCAAGCCAGGCAGGATCAGGAGGCTGGAAGAACACAGCAAGCCAGGCAGCATCAGGAGGCTGGGGAAGATAACAAACCAGGCAGCACCAGGAGGGTGGGGGGACACAGCAAGCCAGGCACCATCAGGAGTCTGGGGGTACACAGCATGCCAGGCAGCATCAGGAGGGTGGGAGAACACAAAGAGCCAGGCAGCATCAGGAGGCTGGGGAAGATAACAAGCCAGGCAGCATCAGGAGTCCGGGAGGACACAGCAAGACAGGCAGCTTCAGAGGTCTGGGGGAACACAACAAGCCAGGCAGCTTCAGGGGCCTGGGGGAACACAACAA
>NW_025153715.1:0-1416 GCF_004010195.1 Chiloscyllium plagiosum | reverse complement strand
CCTGCTGTTCTGTTCCAGCAATAAAGTTTCAACGTGTTTCTGATATTCCCACACAGGCCAAATGGAAACATGATTAATGAATTCAGCAAAAGCAGAAGTTATTGTTGTTCTTGTTCATTCATTAAATCTAACTTTGTTGTTGCTCAAAAGACAAGTAGTCCTCGTTTGTTGCCATAAGCAAATGCAGTTCATTTTTCTTGCTTTACTTCACTTATGCCTTTGTTGAATAAAACATTTCAGTCTTTTGAAGCCTTTTGAGAATGTAATGGCCCTGCATTGAACAATGAGAATTTGTTAGGCTATACTAGGCATGAGGAAAAGAGTAGAACTTTCTTAGTCACGATTCTGAGATGAGATAGTATAAAGGACAAGTAGATTGGTTCTCAACTAGCACTACATTTATGACTGTGCACTTGTACTTGCAGTGAAGTGGCAGCCATACCACCAATGTGCCTTCAAAACTGTTTGGTTTTCATTTCCCTCCCACTAAAGCATTGTAAAGGGCAGCTTATAGCTGACAGCACCTGACCTGCTGCACAACTAGGCTTTGAAAATGGCTCCAGCGCTGGGAATCATGGGACATTGCAATAACAGTGAGTACTTCTGGCACTGCTCTATGTACGAAATGTAACACCAGCACCATTGAGGTGTGGTGGATGGCTAATCAGGCAAACTGGAGGGAATAGTATGAGAAAATTCACTAGGCCTCACTGAGTGAAATTTCCCATGAAGTAAAAAGTGACCCTTAGCCAGTTTCTGGTAATGTTCCATCTGTGGATCAGCACCTGAAATCTTGTTATTCCAATCAGTCCATTTTGCATTGGACACACATGATGTCCATTGATTCACTACTGATTCATACTTCATTTCACTGAGAGAGACATTGGGCTAATCAGTCTTATGACTTACACACTCCTTTCTTCAGCATTGCTTCTGAGAATTAAGTTTGTTTATGCTGCCAGCTATGGATTACCAAGATCAGCTGATATTCCTTCTTTTCTGGACACCAGGCAGTAAAGTGCTTCCCCAAGGCACTGCCTTCGTTTACTTTTTTTTCTATGTTTGATTCTTATTCTCAAACAAACTGCTGAATTTAATGAAGAACCACTTTCAAACTGTTCAGACGCAACCGCCTTTCCTAAATACTAATGCCCTATTTTCAAACTGATTTTTTTAAACAAATCTTATTTAGCACAGTGCTTTGTGTATTCCTTTGGGTCACTTTTAAAATCTGTAGATGCAAGGTGAGAATTAACTAAAATGCCTTGATCTTCCATTACTGGAAGATATATTGACAATTCCCACTTAAGAATATCAGTGAAATACTTGCTTGTTAAAGAACAATTATAAATAGTAAATTGTGTATCAACTGATAATGAAAGAAACAATATTTTGTATTCTATTATTGTGTTTTTG
>NW_025153714.1:0-1416 GCF_004010195.1 Chiloscyllium plagiosum | reverse complement strand
GGCAGCACATTGTCGCAGCGCGGACCTTATGGTGACAGTGAGTGGTCCCAGTGCGGACGTCGTGGTAAGAGCAAGTGGTCCCAGTGCTGACCTCGTGGTGGCAGCGAGTGGTCCCTCCATGGATTTCGTGGTGGCAGCGAGTGGTCCCAGTGCTGACCTCGTGGTGGCAGCGAGTGGTCCCAGCGCTGACCTCGTGGTGACAGCGAGTGGTCCCAGCACGGACCTCGTGGTTGCAGCGATTGGTCCCAGTGCGGACCTCATGGTGGCAGGACATGGTCGCAGCGCGGATCTTATGGTGACAGTGAGTGGTCCCAGTGCTGACCTCATGGTGACAGCGAGTGGTCCCAGTATTGACCTCGTGGCGGCAGCGAGTGGTCCCAGTGCTGACCTGATGGTGGCCGTGAATGGTCACAGTGCGACCTCGTGGTGACAGCGAGTGGTCCCAGTGCGGACCTCGTGGTGACAGCGAGTGGTACCAGTGCAGACCACGTGATGGCAACGAGTGGTCCCAGTGCGGACCTCGTGGTGGCAGTGTGTGGTCCCAGTGCGGACCTCGTGGTAACGAGTGGTCCCAGTGCGGACCTAGTGGCAACGAGTGGTCCCAGTGCAGACCTCGTGGTGTCAACGAGTGGTCCCTGTGCAGACCTCGTGGTGTCAGCGAGTGGTCCCAGTGCTGACCTCATGCTGGCAGTGAGTGGTCCCAGTGCTGATCTCATGGTGTCAGCGAGTGGTCCCAGTGCTGACCACGTGGGTCGCAGGAGGTGGTCCCAGTGCGGACCTCATGGTGGCAGGGTGTGGTCCCAGTGCTGATCTCTTGGTGGCAGCGAGTTGTCCCAGTGCTGGCCTCGTGGTGTCAGCGAGTGGTCCCCGTGCTGACCTCATGGTGGCAGCGGGTGGTCCCAGTGTTAACTTCATGGTGGCAGTGAATGGTCCCAGTGCTGCTCTCATGGTGGCTCGGAGTGGTCCCAGTGCTGACTTCATGGTGGCAGTGAGGGGTTCCAGTGCTGACCTCATGGTGATAGCGAGTGGTCCCAATGCTGACCCCATGGTGACAGCGAGAGGTCACAGTGCTGACCTCATGGTGGCGGCGAAGGTTCCTAGTGCTGACCTCGTGGTGGCAGCGCGTGGTCCCAGTGCTGACCTCGTGGCGGTAGCGCGTGGTCCCAGTGCTGACCTCATTGTGGCAGCGAGTGGTCCCAGTGCAGACCTCGTGATGGCAGGGAGTCGTACCGAGTGCTGACCTAATGGTGTGAGTGAGTCGTCCCAGTGCTGACCGTATGGTGGGAGCGAGTGGTCCCAGTGCGGACCACGTGGTGGGAGCGAGTGGTCCCAGCGCGGACCTCGTGGTGGCAGCGAGTGGTCCCAGTGCGGACCTCGTGGTTGCAGCGAGTGGTCCCAGTGCGGACCTCATGGTGG
>NW_025153713.1:0-1416 GCF_004010195.1 Chiloscyllium plagiosum | reverse complement strand
TAACTTTTAGATCTGGTCTATTATTTTCTGTAAGTATTTTAAAACTAGTAGAATTATCAGAGAATCCCGACAGTGTGGAATAAGACCATTCATCTCATCACATCGACACTGACCCTCAGAGCCGCCTAACCTTCCCCTGCAACGTTGCATTTCCCAGGGCCACAATGCACATCTCTGAACTCTGTGGGCAATTCAGCCTGGATAATCCACCCAACCTACACATCCCTGAACATGTGGGCAATTCAACCTGGATAATCCACCCAACCTACATATCCCTGAACTCTGTGCGCAATTCAGCCTGGATAATCCACCCAACCTGCACATCCGGGCAATTCAGCCTGGATAATCCACCCAACCTACACATCCCTGAACTCTGTGCGCAATTCAGCCAGGATAATCGAACCTACCCAGCATATCTTTGCACTGTGGGAGGAAACCAGAGCACCCAGATGAAACCCACGCAGACAACCCCATTAAGGAGATCATCCATTCCTTATTTCCCAGTTCCACCCAAATAACTTCACTGGACGTACTCCCAGGAATTTCCTCCCTAAGCACAACCATAATTCTGTCCCTAATCAAAAATGCCACTCCCTCTCCTCTTGTCCTCCTTTCTATTCTTCCTATAGCATCTATACCCGGAAACATTAAGCTGCTAGTCCTTTCTATAATACCCATGATATCCCAGTGCCATGTTCAAAACCATACCCTGAGCTCATTTGCCTTCCCTGTCAGGACTCTTGCATTGAAATAAATGCAGTGTAACTGCTAAATCCCACCTTGTTCTGTGCCTTGACCTTGCCTGCAATGACCTTGACCTTGCCTTCTGAACTGTACCAGTCTCAGAGATACCTCTTTTCTCACTATCTATTTGCTATACTGCCTCCCGAGTAGCATTAACAAATCTCCCTGCCTCGATATTAGACACCTTCCAAATCAGGTATAATCCATCCTTCTTACGCAGGTCAACTCTTCCCCAGAGTTGATCACAATGATCCAAAAATGTGAATCCTTTTCCCCTGCACCAGCTCCTTGGACACTCATCCAGCACCTCCTCCTCCTCTGTCATATGGACTTTTTTTCAAGATGTCACCATTTATTTCCTCACATTCAATATCTCCCATGTACTTCTTCACAGTAAACACTGATGCAAAATACTTGTTTCGATACCTCGCCCATCGCTTGCAGTTCCACACAATGGCTGCCTTGCTGATCTTTGAGGGTTTCTATTTTCTCCCTAGTTAGCCTTTTGTTCTTCATGTATTTATAAAAGCCATTTGGATTATCCTTAACCCTATCTTCCAAAGCTATCTCGCGTCCCCTTTTTTGCCTCCTGATTTCCCTCTTAATTATACTCCTACTGCCTTTATACTCAAAAATTTGTTGGATTGGAATAAATGCAAAATATAACATCCT
>NW_025153712.1:0-1416 GCF_004010195.1 Chiloscyllium plagiosum | reverse complement strand
TCTTATTCCTTGATCCAGTTTATTTAAACATTGTTCATTATCAAAAATGCCCTAAATCTTTAAACCCATGTGCATTCTCATATCCCCCAGTCCATTACTGACCTGATATGCCCGAAACATCGATTCTCCTGTTCCTCGGATGCTGCCTGACTAGCTGTGCTTTTCCAGCACCACACTCTTTGACTCTGATCTCCAGCATCTGCAGTCCTCACTTTCTCCTTCCTCTATTCCCTGCCTGTTCATGTGTCTGGCTAAATGTCTGTTAAATATTGCTATCATATCTGTGTCTACCAGTTCCCATAGCAACATGTTCCAGATACCTAGCAAACTGTGTGAAAAACCTGCCTCGCACATCTCTTTTAAACTTTCCCCTCTCAACTTAGACCTATGCCCCCTAGTATTTGATATTACCATCCTGGGGAAAAAAAACTTTGACCATCCACCCTATCAATACCGCTCATATTTTATATACTTCTATCAGGTTGTCCCTCAGCCTCTGGGGCTCTAACAAAAACCCACACTCCACTCCCGGCACCTTCCCTTGTTGCAGCAAGGGGTGTAAAACCTATGCTCACACCTCCCACCTCACCTCCATCCAAGGCCCCAAAGGATCCTTCCATATCCGACAGAGATTTCCTTGCACATCCAAACACCTCATCTACTGCGTCCATAGCTCTCGATGTGGTCTCCTCTACGTTGGGGAGACAGGACGCCAACTCACGGAATGTCTCTGAGAACATCTCTGCAACACATGTACCAAATAACCTCACCCCCTGTGGCTGACCACTTCAACTTCCCCCTCCCACTCCTGGGCCTCCTCCACTGCCAAATCCAAGCCATTCGACATCTAAAGGAAGATGGCCTCATCTTCCGCCTTGGGACCCTCCACCCTCCGGGATCAATGTTGACTTCACCGGTTTCCCTATTTCCCTGCCCCCCCACCTTATCCCCTCCCAACTCAGCACTGCCCTCTTGAACCATCCTACTTGTCCCCCTTCCTTCCCACCTATCTGCTGCACCCTCCCCTCCGACCTATCACCATCACCTCCCACCTGCATCTACCTATCACCTTTCCAGCACCCCACCCCCACCGTCCTATTTATCCATCAGCTCCCTTTTCCCCCACCCACATTCCTAATGAAACATCGATTCTCCTGCTCCTCGAATACTGCCTGACCTGCTGTGCTTTTCCAGCACCACACTTTTTGACCTCATTCTAACTTGTCACCAATCTGCTGCTGATTCCCCAAATCCTGAACATTATTTCTATTTAAATATCATTCACAGACTCTTGAATGCCTCAACTGAACTTACCCCTGTCACACTTTCAGGCAGTGCATTCCATACTCCAACTAATCACTGTGTGAGAAAAGCGTTTTCTCAAATTACATTTGCTCCATTTGCAAATCACTTTGA
>NW_025153711.1:0-1416 GCF_004010195.1 Chiloscyllium plagiosum | reverse complement strand
ACCACCTGGTTTCTGCAATATTTTCTCGAACACTGATCTGATACACACTGGTCTATAGTTTCTTGCTCTATCACTACCACCTTTACAATAAAGGGTGTTCTCCAGTCCTCGGGCACCTTATCTGTGACCAGATTCTATGTAAAACTTTGCATCATACCTTTCATCCTTTGTCTCCAACAGAAGCCTGAGATGTAACTGAGCTAGACCTGGGGATTGGTCCAATTTTATACCAGCCAAAACCAATTATCCCTGCTCACATCTTACATCAATCTGTTCAAGAGCTTCTCAGTCTATTTTCTTGAATTCTGTACCTGCCTCCTCCTTTTCCCAAGTAAAACAGATGTGAAGTTCTCATATAACAATCAATCAGCGTTGTCCAGCTTGATCCCAGACCAAGTCTCCTCAGCCGTCCATCGTGCCATCTGAGGGATTAATCTGGAGAAAGCCCATTTAGTATATGTGATCAGTACATTTTACTGAGATCACGACATCAAAATTGTACAGGTACAGTCTCCCCAACTCTCTGTGTTACTAGTGCAGAATGTCTTTACTTCTAGTAGGAGCAAATCACTGCAGAAGCAGAATCTGTACTGAAACCAATACATGCTAGAGATCACAGTGAGTAAGACAGCATCCGTAAAGAGACAGCAAGCTAACACTTTGAGTCTAGTTGATTCTTCTGTATTCGGATTCCCTTTAAATGAAGGCGTTTAAAGGGACACAGCACTGAAACCTGTGGCACACCAGCGTAACCGGTCTGCAGTCACACAAACAGCCTTCTATCACCACCTATGTTCTCCAACAGTTTCTCTAGTGCTTACCTGCCCCTGTTTGCATATGTTCCTACCAATACACTTTGCTTTAATGTTGCTTGCTAATTTACTGTATGTGCTAATTAAACCTCCTCCTGAATATCTGACTGTACCACATTCACTCATTCGCCATTGTTTACAAAAACAAGAGATATCTTCAAGAAAAAATTTGTAAATTATAACTTCCCTTTCATAAATGCAGAACATTTCACTTGAAATTTGGTATTACTTTCTCAGTAACCAATAAGACATTCGTTACAATAGGTTGCAAAAGATTTCCTACTGTGGATGACAACTAACTGGCCTGTAGTCCTCCACTCTCCCATTTCTTCCCTTCGTAAATCATTAGAATGCATTTATAACCTTCCGAAGTGAATACAGAGAAATACAGTGGTCCCTATTGCAGTCAATATGTGTATTGCTGTTTTCTCTGAAATTTCAGTTTGAATTATATCCGGTCTGTCAGACTTATCAATCCTCATCCCAGTTCTGTTTCCAAATACTACGTCATAACTGTATATGAATGATTTTAGTCTTTAGTTACAAAGGTCCCATAGTGACTTGGTATTCATGGGAGATTTCCTGGATCTTCCTCTTTGAAGAC
>NW_025153710.1:0-1416 GCF_004010195.1 Chiloscyllium plagiosum | reverse complement strand
AGGGATGTGGGCCTGGGTGCTGGCAAGTGGAACTCGGCTGGGTTGGGATATCTACTCAACGTGGTTGGGTTGTGTCTGTTTTCATGCTACGCACCTCTCTGACTGGAGGTCTTGCATTTTGGAAAGTCAAATCAAGACAGGAATTTCATGCTGAATGTTAGGGCTTTAAAGAGTGTAGTGCAACAGAGGGACCTTGTAGTTCAGAAAGTGAAGTCACAGGTAGACAGGATAGTGAAGGAGGCATTTGGCACACTGACCTTCATCAGTTACAGCATTGAATACAGAAGTTGGGAAGTTATGTTGCAGTTATACAGAACGTTGATAAGGCTGCACTTGTGAGCATTGTGTTCAGTTTTGGTGACCTTGCTACAGGAAGGATGTTACCAAACTGAAATTTACTGGGATGTTGCCAAGACTCAACTGTCTGAGTTCTAACCAGAGATTGGGTAAACTAGGACATTTCTTTAGAGTGCAGGAAACTGAGATTGGATCTTATTAACGTGTACCAGATCATGACAGGCATGGAAAGGGTGAGGGCATTCAATCTTTTTCCCAGGCTTGGAAATTGTGGACGAGAGGGCATCAGTTTAAAGTTAGTGGGTGAAGAACGAAAGGGTAACTGAAGGGAAATGTTTTGACACAGACGGTGATATGCATATGCTGCAGGTCATTATCACTGTGAAACGGACTGGAAGGAGTGTGCTGCAGGTCAGTATCACTGAAACAGATTGTGAGGATGCGGGACACGATAGCGTTGATTTCTGCTTAAAGCAGCTTGATAGGAGAGGAGTAAATTTTGTAAGATTGTGCAGGGAATGCCGGATGACTGAAGAAATTGAGGATTTGGTTAAGAAAAAGAAGGAAGCATATATCAGGTATAGACAGGATAGATCGAGTAAATCCTTAGAATACTATAAAGGCAGTAGGAGTATACTTAAGAGGGAAATCAAGAGGGCAAAAAGAGGGCATGAGATAGCTTTGGCAAATACAGTTAAGGAGAACCCAAAGGGTTTTTGCAAGTACATTAAGGACAAAAGGGTAACTAGGGAGAGAACAGGGCCCCTCAAAGATCAGCAAGGCGGACTTTGTGTGGAGCCGCAGGAGATGGGGCAGATACTAAAGAAGTATTTGCATTATTATTTACTGTGTAAAAGGATATGGAAGATATAGAATATAGGGAAATTGATGGTGACATCTTGAAAAATGTCCATATTACAGAGAAGGAAGCGCGGGGTGTCTTGAAATGCACAGAAGTGGATAAATCCCCAGGAGAAAGTGAGGACTGCAGATGCTGGAGATCAGAACCGAAAATGTGTTGCTGGAAAAGTGTAGCAGGTCAGGCAGCATCCAAGAAGCAGGACAATCAACATTTCGGGCATGAGTCCTTCTTCAGGAATCTTTTCTGAAGAAGGGCTC
>NW_025153709.1:0-1416 GCF_004010195.1 Chiloscyllium plagiosum | reverse complement strand
TCTTGTGGAACTCCTTGTCCCAGAGCGCAGTGGAAGCAGAAACTACCAACAGATTCAACAGTCAGTCTTACATCGGTGGTGGGCAAATTATTGGAGAGGATTCTGACAAACAGGATTTATGATAATTTGGAAAACCATAGCTTGATAGTCAGCATGGCTTTGTGAGGGGAAGGTCATGTATCACCAGCCTTACTGAATTCTTTGTGGATGTGACAAAATCTACATTGAAGGGACAGCAGTGGATGTGGTGTATATGATTTTAGCAAAGTGCTCGATAAGGTTCAGCTTGGTAGGCTCATTCAGAAAGTAAGGAGACATGGAACACAGGGAAATTTGGCTGTCTGGATACAGAATTGGCTGGCCCATAGAAGGCAGAAGGTGGTGGTAGATGGAAAGTATTCAGCCTGGAGCTCAGTGAGCAGTGGTGTTCCGCAGGGATCAGTTCTGGGACCTCTGCTCTGTGATTTTTATAAATGACTTGGACGACGAAGCGGAAGGGTGGATCAGTAAGTTTGCCGATGACACAAAGGTTGGTCGAGTTGTGAATGGTGTGGCGGGCTGTTGTAGGTTGCAACAGGACATTTACAGTAGGCAGAGATGGGCTGAGAAGTAGCAGATGGAGTTCAACCTGGAAAAGTGTGAAGGGATTCATTTTGGAAGTTCAAATTTAAATGCAGATTACAGGGTTATTGGCAGGATTCTGGGCGGTGTGAAGGAACAGAGGGATCTTGGGGTCCAAGTCCATAGATCCCTTAAAGTTGCCAAGAAGGTGTATGATGTGTTGGCTTTCATTAGCAGGAGAATTCCTCCGGGTGCTCCAGTTTCCTCCCACAGTCCAAAGATGTGCAAGTCAGGTGAATTGGCCATACAAAATTGCCCGTAGTGTTAGTTAAGTGGTAAATGTAGGGGTATGGGTGGGTTGCGCTTCGGCGGGTCGGTGTGGACTTGTTGGGCCAAAGGGCCTGTTTCCACACTGTAATGTAATCTAATCTAATTAAGTTTAAGAACTGCGAGGATATGCTGCAGCTCTACAGAGCCCTGGTTAGAACACACATGGAATATTGTGTTCAGTTCTAGAAGCTTTCGAGAGGGTGCAGAGGAGATTTAGTAGGATGCTGCCTGGGCTGGAGGGCATGTCTTAAGAAGAAAGGTTGAGGGAGCTAGGGCTTTTCTCACTGGAGTGAAGAAGGGTGAGATAGAGGTACACAAGATGATGAGAGGCATAGATAGAGTGGATAGCCAGAGACTTTTTCCCAGGGCGGAATTGGCTATCATGAGGGGGCATAATTATAAGGTGATTGGAGGAAGGTTGAGGGGAGATGTCAAAGGTAGGTTCTTTACACAAAGAGTGGTAGATGCATGGAACACACTAGTATCTGACTAGTAGAGTCAGATACATTAGGGACATTGAAGTGA
>NW_025153708.1:1187-1416 GCF_004010195.1 Chiloscyllium plagiosum | reverse complement strand
GGGAATGTGTGCACACACACAAGGGAATTTATATACACAGGGGAATGTACACACATACACAGGGGAATGTATACACACAAGGGAATGTACACACACATTGGGGAATGTATACACACACACACACGGGAATGTAAACACACACTGAGGGGAATGTACACATACACATTGGAGAATTTGCACACAGAGACACAGGGGAATGTATACACACACAGAGGGGAATGTACACACA
>NW_025153708.1:0-1135 GCF_004010195.1 Chiloscyllium plagiosum | reverse complement strand
ACACAGGGGAATGTACACACACAGGGAATGTACACACACACAGGAGAATGTATACACACACAGAGCGGAATGTACACACACAGGGGAATGTACACACACAGGGGAATGTACACACACAGGGGAATGTACACACACACAGGAGAATGTATACACACACAGAGCGGAATGTACACACACTGGGGAATGTATACACTCACAGGGGAATGTACACACACACAGGGGAATGTATACACACAGGGGAATGTATACACTCACAGGGAAATGTACACACATACACAGGAGAATGTATACACACAGGGGAATGTATATACACCCAGGGGTTTGTACACACACACAGGGGAATGTATACACACACACAGGGGAATGAAAACACACCTAGGGGAATGTATAGACACACAGGGGAATGTATACACACACAGAGGGGAATGTATACACACACACAGGGGAATGTACACACACACACTGGGGAATGGGCACACACACACACCGGGAAAGTATACACACACACACACACAGTGGAATGTGTACACACACACAAGGGAATTTATACACACAGGGGAATGTACACACATACCCAGGGGAATGTATACACACACAGAGGAATGTATATACACACAGAGGGGAATGCATACACACACAGAGGGGAATGTAGAAACACACAGAGGGAAATGTAGAAACACACCCAGGGGAATGCATACACACACACAGGGGAATGTATACACACACAGAGGAATGTATACACACACACAGGGGCATGTACACACTCACAGGGGAATGTACACACACACAGGGGAATGTATACACACACAGAGTGGAATGTATACACTCACAGAAGGGAATGTACAAACACACACAGGGGAATGCATACACACACACAGGGGAATGTATACACACACAGAGGAATGTATACACACACAGAGGGGAATGTATACACACACAGAGGGGAATGTACAAACACACACAGGGGAATGCATACACACAGGGGAATCTGCACACACACAGGGGAATGTATACACACAAGGGAATGTACACACACACATTGGGGAATGTATACACACACAAACACACAGAGGAATGAATACACACACAGAGGGGAATGTACACACACAGGGGAATGTATACACACACAGGGGAA
>NW_025153707.1:0-1416 GCF_004010195.1 Chiloscyllium plagiosum | reverse complement strand
GATGGTCTTGCATTTTACATCAATCCGTTTACCACTGAATAGGGTATTCCAATCAGCCTTTCACAGGGCTCGCCTAAAACTTTCAAAATTGGCCTTGTTCAAAGTTAGAACTTTAATGTTTGCATCAGGTCTGTCCTATTCCAAAACTAATTTAAAACTAATATTTATGTGTATCAGACTTAAAAGTTAAATAACCACTTCCTGCCCCTCCGTAACAGGCTCGAGAGGCTGAAAGGGCTCCTCGTGGCCCTCTGTAATAGACTGGAAAGCCTGAATGGCCTCCTCCTGTCCCTGTGTAACAGACCCGAGACATTAATTACACAGCAAACCCGTGGATTACGAGCAGCCGTTAAACTGTATCTGATGGAGGTCTATCCCTAACCAGAAACACAAACAACACAATGTACTCCTGGTGCCCTCTCACTAACACTTCATAGAGCATCAGCGACACCTCTCTTCGTTTTGAACGATTCTGTTGGCAGAATGTGCCAATATTCTAGATTTCCACCTTTTCAAGTAGCAACAGACTAATGTGGGCTGAATGGCCTTCTCTTATCCCTTTGTAAGAGGCCCATAGGGACAGAATTGCTTCGGCCAGTTGCAGACCAGTAATCTCAATGCTCTGTCACAAGGTTATGAAAGGATTTGATAACAGGGCACTTAAAACCAGGAGGAGCCTCACACTGATCAATAAGTATTATACTTTGGGTTAAGGTATCTAGAAACTTGCCCACCTAATTTTTTTTATGCAACCGATCTGTTATTTTATAATTGCCTCCTTTCATAAACAGAGGGGAACATATATAGACCCCTGCAGTGTCCTGTTAATACTTTAATATACAAGTTTTAAAAAAAGTTTTAAAAGATTTAAAGATTTACGGTCCATCCCTCAGCAATCTTCATCCATTCCATCAAATGTTCCCTTTTATAGTGATATGAAAAGTGATGTGTGGAACTGGTTAACTGAACCTGTTTGTTTAGTCATGATTTGGAGATGCCGGTGTTGGCCTGTGGTGTACAAATTTAAAAATCACACAACACCAGGTTATAGTCCAACAGGTTTAATTGGAAACATATTAGATTTCGGAGCGACGTTCCTTCATCAGGTGATAGTGGAGGACACACTTCTAGGGCACAGAATTCATATCAAAAATTTACCAGTGTGATGTAACGGTAATTAGACATTGAAAAATACCTTGATTGTCTGTTGTGTCTTTCATCTGTTTGAATACCATTATAGTTTCATTTCTTTCATGTGTAAATCACAAAACCTTTCCTTTTAAAGTTGCATTCTCAGGTTAGCTGTAACAATGAGTGATAGCTGGACAATATGTTGAAGGTGTTCGCCCCCTGTGTTCTCTGTCTATACCATGATGCTTAGGTTGATTCTAATCTGAAAGGTGAGATAACAGAGTT
>NW_025153706.1:0-1416 GCF_004010195.1 Chiloscyllium plagiosum | reverse complement strand
GCAAATTCTGAGTAGGTGTGGAATACAATTCTGATGCTGTTGATGGCTCACAATGTCTCCTGGATGCCCAGTTTGAACTCTGTCCCATTTAGCTTGGGGATATTGCCACACAACATGATGGAGGTTATTCTCAACATGAAGTCTCCACAAGGAGTGTGTAGTGGTCACTCTTACCAATACTGTCAAGGACAGGTGCATGCACGGCTGGCAGATTAAGGTCAAGTATGTTTTTCCCTCTTGTTGGTTTCCTCATCACCTGCCTAATAGCTATCTCCTTTGGGACCTTAACCAGCTCAATCAGTGGTGCTGCTGCCAAGCTACACTTGGAGGTGGACATTGAAATCCCCCGCCCAGAGGAAATTACGTACGCTTACCATCTCAGTGCTTCTTCTATATTGTTCAATGTGAAGGAGTATGGATTCATCAGATGAGGGAGGTAGGGATGATGTTAATCAGCAGGAGGTTTCCTTTCCTGTACTTAACTTTAAACCATGAAACTTCATAGGATCCAGAGTCAATATTGAGGACTCCCCATGGCAACTCCCTGTCACATACGCTTTCCTTTATTGATCAGAACATTGAGCATATGGGTTGGGAGGTCACGTTGCTGTTGTATAAGACATTGGTTAGACCAATCTTGGAATATTGTGGGCAATTCTAGCCCCTCCAATGGGAAGGATGTTATGAAATTTGAAAGGGTTCAGAAACGATTTAGAAGCATGTTACCAGAGTTGGAGGATTTGGGCTATAGGGAGAGGTTGAATAGGCTGGGGCTGTTTCTCTGGAGTGTTGGAGGCTGAGGGGTGACATTATGGAGGTTTATAAAATCATGAGGGGTATGGATAGCGAAGATAGGCAAGATCTTTTCCCTGGGGTGAGTGAATGAAGAGCTAGAGGACATTAGTTTAGGGTGAGAGGGGAAAGATTTTAAAAGGGCCCTAACAGGTATCTTTTTTACTCAGAGAGTGGTACATGTATGGAATGAGCTGCCAGAGGAAATGGTGGAGGCTGGTACAATGGCAACATTTAAAAGGCATCTGGATGGGTATAGGAATAGGGAGGGTTTAGAGGGATAATGGCTAAATGCTGGCAAATGGGACTGGTGTAATTTATGATATCTAGTCAGCATGAACAAGTTGACTGAATAGTCTGTTTCTGTGCTGTACATCTCTATGACTCTACAAGTGTAAACCTCTGTTGAATCTCTCCAGTCAGTGAGACAGGACATATCCAGTAATGGTAATGATAGTGTCTGGGACATTGTCTCTAAGGTATGATTCCGTAAGAATGACTCTGTCAGGCTGTTGCTTGACTAGTCTGTGAGACAGCTCTCTCAATTTTGGCACTAGCTCCCAGATGTTAGTGAGGAGGAATTTGTAGGGTTATTGAAGAAAGGATAGGGAAGGTGATTCAGGA
>NW_025153705.1:0-1416 GCF_004010195.1 Chiloscyllium plagiosum | reverse complement strand
GATCAGACCAAACCGAACCTTGAGCAAGATGTGAGATGTGTCCCACAAACATTTTTTAAAAAGCAAAGATTTTTCTCTGAGATTTAAGTGTTCAATTAAGTATGATCAAAAAACCTCGTAAAAATTGAGAGTTTGTTTTCAACCCCTTTAAAGAGACATGCTCTCGGCTGACAATTTTGTGACATGTGATCATTCTTTGATAAAGGTGGCTGTGTCCAACACTGCAAGATGTTGTGCTGAAGTGCCTAATTGGGTGGTGAGCTTTATTACTGGTGTAACTTGGCTCATTTTGAGATGGAATTAAAGTTAAATCTGAGTTCAAATCTTGGTATCCATGTTGGCATTTAGGCCAGAGGATGGTTCTGGTGATGAAAGTGTTGTGTCCAGTCATCAGTCTGTGCAAGGTGATATCCAGGAGGAACTTAGTCATCTAAAATCATAAGACTCTGATGTCGAAGATGTATTAGGCTTGTCTCAGCAATCTGATCAGTCTGAACAGTTGCTGAAATGAGACATTGAGAAACTGCAGCACATCAATGTCCCTGAGCATATCAAGGAATTAACTCCACTAAACAGAGTACTATCTGATGATACAGAACAGCATTTAGTAGCTGAGCTTGTTGAAAAGACATTTGAGGACTTGAAGGATGAGGAATATTACTTGCACAAGGACGGCTATCCTGATGAGGAGGACGGTGCAAGTGATCATTCAGCCAGTTCTGTGAAGATTGTCAGATCAGTTAAGTTGGGCACCTCCATTGCATCTGCGCTATCTGACTCTGGAGAATTGAAAAGAATTCCATCAGAGAATGATTCTTATTCTCAAGGTTTTGAGTATCTTTCACAAGGAAAGGAAGCAACTTATTCAGAAAATTTTGAGTCATTGCGAAGGAGGAATGAAGACATGAATAAAAGTTTACACGGTGGGAGTTGCAAAGCTAGCCCGGAATCTGCAGAAGCCCTTTCGCGAAGGATCAAAATCACCACTCACTGAGGCCCAAGTGCTCTCCTGTCCTGTGCATTTCAGCAGGAGGGAATGAATGAAGGGAAGAAGCTTTCTCGAAGTGTTTCACCAAGTATCATTGTGGATGATGAAATCAGTGAGCGACTAGGTGAGAAATACTCTCCCAGCTATGGTAGCGTAATTCAGAACAACTTGTAAACTTGAAATCACCAACTGAGAAGAGTGAAGTGATGCCAGCAATGAGGAACAGACTCCCACGCCATCACACTGTCTCTGTTCATGTCACACTCAAACAGCCATGTTGCCTGAAACCGATGAGCTGCCTGAATTCCAAATTGGTGCAAGAATTTTAGTTAGTAGCATCCAACCAGGGACACTTCGCTTCAAGGGCAGGACTAGCTTTGCCAATGGCTTTTGGGCTGGTGCGGGGCTGGATACGCCAGAAGGCCATA
>NW_025153704.1:0-1416 GCF_004010195.1 Chiloscyllium plagiosum | reverse complement strand
AGTGGGACACTCTCTCTGCAGCATGGTGTGGGTTCGTGTATCCCCGAGTGGGACACTCTCTCTCTGCAACATGGTGTGGGTTAGTGTATCCCCGAGTGGGACACTCTCTCTGCAGCATGGTGTGGGTTAGTGTATCCCAGAGTGGGACTCTCTCTCTCTGCAGCATGGTGTGGGTTAGTGTATCCCAGAGTGGGACTCTCTCTCTCTGCAGCATGGTGTGGGTCAGTGTATCCCGGAGTGGGACACTCTCTCTCTGCAGCATGGTGTGGGTTAGTGTATCCCAGAGTGGGACACTCTCTCTCTGCAGCATGGTGCGGGTTAGTGTATCCCGGAGTGGGACTCTCCCTCTGCAGCATGGTGTGGGTCAGTGTATCCAGGAGTGGGACACTCTCTCCGTCAGCAGCATGGTGTGGGTTAGTGTATCCCCGAGTGGGACACTCTCTCTCTGCAGCATGGTGTGGGAAAGTGTGTCCCCGAGTGGGACACTCTCTCTGCAGCATAGTGTGGGTTAGTCTATCCCAGAGAGGGACACTCTCTCTGCAGCATGGTGTGGGTTAGTGTATCCCCGAGTGGGACTCTCCCTCTGCAGCATGGTGTGGGTTAGTGTATCCCAGAGTGGGACACTCTCTCTGCAGCATGGTGTGGGTTAGTGTATCCCCGAGTGGGACACACTCTCTGCAGCATGGTGTGGGTTAGTGTATCCCAGGGTCGGACACTCTCTCTGCAGCATGGTGTGTGTTAGTGTATCCCGGAGTGGGACTTTCTCTCTGCAGCGTGGTGTGGGTTGATGTATCCCAGGGTCGGACACTCTCTCTGCAGCATGGTGTGGGTTAGTGTATCCCCGAGTGGGACTCTCCCTCTGCAGCATGGTGTGGGTTAGTGTATCCCTGAGTGGGACACTCTCTCTGCAGCATGGTGTGGGTTAGAGTATCCCAGAGTGGGACACTCTCTCTGCAACATGGTGTGGGTTAGTGTATCCCCGAGTGGGACACTCTCTCTGCAGCATGGTGTTGGTTAGTGTATCCCGGATTGGGACACAGTCTTTGCAGCATGGTGTGGGTCAGTGTATCCCGGAGAGGGACTCTCTCTCTCTGCAGCGTGGTGTGAGTTAGTGTATCCCCGAATGGGACACACTCTCTGCAGCATGGTGTGGGTTAGTGTATCCCAGAGTGGGACTCTGTCTCTCTGCAGCATGGTGTGGGTCAGTTTAGCCCGGAGTGGGACACTCTGTCCGTGTGCGGCATGGTGTGGGTTAGTGTATCCCCGAGTGGGACACTTTCTCTGCAGCATGGTGTGGGTTAGTCTATCCTAGAGTGGGACACACACTCTGCAGCATGGTGTGGGTTAGTGTATCCCCGAGTGGGACACTCTCTCTGCAGCATTGTGTGGGTTAGTGTATCCCCGAGTGGGACACTC
>NW_025153703.1:0-1416 GCF_004010195.1 Chiloscyllium plagiosum | reverse complement strand
AATACAGTTTACAGTGTATTCCTCGTAAAACTTGCAACTGGAGCTGTCAGTGCTCCACACTTATTAAAGTGCTGCATTTACAGTTACCCACAGAAAAGGAAGAATACCGGGTCAGAAGTTCATGCTCGTGAAGTTCCTATTCCCACACACAGTACAATTCTGCAATGACACTTCCTCCCTGTAACATAAGGGTACTGCCTAAAGTTTGTGATCCCCATTTAGTACAACTCCATGATCAGTAACACCGTCACACAGAGTGATTCCTGGAGATCTGGATCAACAGAACAAAATATTCCAGTCAGTCACCGGATAGTGCAGGGAACCTATGAGCTACATACAATGTTCTTTCCTTTGCTTAGTTGAGGAATTACACCACACAGGTAGTTTGGAAATCTTAACTGCGTACATTGATATCACACATTAGGAATTCGTACTGCCCAAGCCCAGTGCCCAGTAAGTCAGGAGTTGTATGCACAGTAGTGGATCAGCTTTCAGACAGCATGTGACATTAGTGAGTAGGATTCTCTGGGGAAGTAAAGATTTAACTTCAAAAGAAGAATTAAAAACTCCAAGATAGCCTATCGCAGAATGCTAGTACCCCAGAACACTCACTCTTCTTTATATACTAACCTCTGGCATTATGGCAATTACATATATGTCTTGAATCGTATACAGTCTTGTCAGATGTCAAATTCAATGTATTTAAAATCTTGCCACCCAATTCTCTAGCGACTGCATTTTCCTTCAAGTCAAATGTTTTGGAATTAAAGAAACTGGACGTTATTGTGTCAAACAATTTGATCCACTGTGTCACTTCCCTGATGTGGAGCACACTGTGCCAGATATGTTCCAGCCAACAGTGTTGATGAAGTAGACTTAACATATACCATGTGCTGTACGAGTGAGTAGCTCCGTGTCATTGTTACTGCAAACATTTATAAACCTCCAAATGCTAGCAGGCAACAAGGAGTCCCTTCAATGCAACTTCACTCCCACTATCAACATAGTTTAAATTCCTCAATAGCAAGGTTTGTGAAGGTTAGCCACAAAATAGCCTCAATAGCCACAAAACAGTCTGAGATTACTCAGCATCCAAATGTGACCTGCAATGATCCAGCTCGCCTGGAAACCACAATCACTGTTTGGACAGACAGTGTGATAATTGCTGCAGTGACGGTCCACACAATGAGGCAAAGGGCATTATGCTGTATCAGTTTCAACAGATTCTTTTAGCAGTGCACAGGTGATGGACTATGAATGAACAGGTGACCCTGATAGAGTTTCCAACTCACCGAGTCCCTCAGAGCTGAACATCAGGTCAACTGGAGGGCACAACACGCGGGCTGATTGTCACTCTGCATGTCCGGACATTTTTGATCATGATTGGACCCTTGATGCAGCACAACAATATCAAAA
>NW_025153702.1:0-1416 GCF_004010195.1 Chiloscyllium plagiosum | reverse complement strand
GAAACTTACAAAATGTTGAATGTCCTAAACAGGTTGGAGTTTGGGAAGATATTTCCAATGCAGGGGAGACCGGGATCCGAGGGGACAGAGTAAAGTGAAGACCTTTTCAAACACAGATAAAGACAAACCTCTTCATCCAGAGAGTGGTGAATCTAGGGAATTCACTGCTACAGAAGGCTTTCGAGGCCAGGTAATTGAGTTTATTTAAGAGTAATTCAGATAAGTTCTTGATTGTAAAGGGGATGAAGGGTTACAGATAGAAAGCGGAAGAATGGAGTTGAGAAGCTTAACAGCCATCGTTGAATGGCGGAGCAGGCTCAATGGGCTGAATTGCCAGATTTCTGCTCAAATGTCTTCTGGTCATATGGTTAATATTGGCTCTGTTCATTCCTCACTGGAGATGCATCCTAGAATTTGATTTTCTTATGATTTATAAAGAGTAACATCCCAATACTGAGACTGGGAAATGTCATGTTCCCTCCCTCCAGTATCTGTAGCCATGTCCCCAAAATCATAATCACACTGCAATCGAAATCCAGTGAATGGTACTTAATCACAGTTGATTGACATCGATGACATTAACAGCATGACCCTCACCTGACCTCTCTGATCCTCGAATAACCATCTGAATTGTGTGACACATCATATTCTCTGTTAGCATATCCATGCCATTTGTCTGTTATCACTCATGTTGTCGTAGGCACATTGTCCTGTCAAATTATGGACGAGAAAAGTTCTCTCCATATTTTACTGACATTATAATCACTGATCAGTAGTTACAGACTGTATGTTTCCATTTATAAACGGAGAAACTTATTTATGCCCTGACAATCCTTTGACATTACTCCCATATCTAAGGCAGATTTAATAATTACACGCAATCAATCTATCATCTCCAATATTCCTTCCCTCAGTCACCCCCAACTATCCCAAGCTAAATGAGTAAATTTTAAACGTTCTTTTGGATTTTAATAAAATCAATATTGAACTCAAAGGGGTTAAATGGAGCTATTTGTTCAGTGACTGTGATTAATGTCAATCACCGCAGATCCTAATTATCCCAGTGGAGAGTTTCCATCGTTGAAAGATAAATGGGCTCTGTTCAATATGCTATCCCATAGTGTGAGTAGGAGCATCTCTTACAGCACTAACAAGGACCAGCAGGTCCAGAGAGAGGGGGAAGAGAGTTCAGAATCTGTGAACATTAGACTGGAATGTTCCAACAATGTACACGAGTTTATCCTTGGGTCGTTCCTCGCTTTCTCAACCTTGGATATCGTTAGCATATCGGATCCAGGATAGCCTTTGGATTATTCAAGGTGGTTGCTAACCCATCCTCGCGATAGTTGGTGTTTCTGGTAAGTTATTATATTTGTCTACTAAACCGGGTTGAACTGAATTTCTGTTCATGATATG
>NW_025153701.1:0-1416 GCF_004010195.1 Chiloscyllium plagiosum | reverse complement strand
GGGGGGTTATCACAGCCAGAGGATTATCACAGCCTGGGGATTATCACAGCCAGAGGGATATCACAGCCAGAGGATTATCACAGTCTGGGGATTATCGCAGCCAGGGGATTATCAAGCCTGGGATTATCGCAGCAGCCAGGGGATTATCAAGCCTGGGATTATCGCAGCCAGGGGATTATCACAGTCTGGGATTATCACAGCCTGGCGATATCACAGCCTGGGATTATCACAGCCTGGGATTATCACAGCCTGGGGATTATCACAGTCTGGCGTTATCACAGCCTGGGGATTATCACAGTCTGGCGTTATCACAGCCTGGGATTATCACAGCCTGGCGATATCACAGCCTGGGATTATCACAGCCTGGCGATATCACAGCCTGGGGATTATCGCAGCCAAGGGATTATCACAGCCTGGGATTACCACAACCAGGGGATTATCACAGCCTGGGGATTATGACGTATCACAGTCTGGGGATTATCACAGCCTGGGATTGTCGCAGCCTGGGGTTATCACAACCTGGGGATTATGACAGCCTGGGGATTATCACAACGAGGAGAATATCACAGCCTGAGATTATCACAGCCTGGGGTTATCACAGCCAGAGGATTATCACTGCCAGAGGATTATCGCAGCCAGAGGATTATCACAGCCAGAGGAATATCACAGCCTGGGGATTGTTACAGCCAGGGATTGTCACAGCCTGGGGTTATCACAGCCAGAGGATTATCACAGCCAGAGGATTATCACAGCCAGAGATTATTACAGTCTGGGATTATCACACCCGGGAATTATAACAACCGGGGATTTTCGCAGCCTGAGGATTATCACAGCCTGGGATTATCACAGCCTGGGGATTATCACAGCCTGGGGTATATCATAGCCTGGGGTATATCACAGCCGGGGATTATCGCAGCCAGGGGAATATCACAGTTTGTGGATGATCACAGCCTGGGGATGATTACAGCCGGGGATTATCACAGCCTGGGGTTATCACAGCCAGAAGATTATCACAGCCTGGGGATTATCACAGCCAAAAGATTATCACAGCCTGGGGATTATCACAGCCAGAGGATTATCATAGCCTGGGATAATCACAGCCGGGGATTATCGCAGCCAGGGGGTTATCACAGCCTGGGGATTATCGCAGCCAGAGGATTATCGCAGCCTGGGGATTATCACAGCCGGGGATTATCACAGCCTGGGATTATCACAGCCTGGGATTATCACAGCCTGGGGATGATCACAGCCAGGGATGATCACAGCCGGGATTTATCACAGCCGTGGATTATCACAGTCTGGGGATTATCACAGTCTGTGGATTATCACAGTTTGAGGATTATCACAGCGGGGGGATTATCACAGCCTGGGAATTATCACAGTCTGGGAATTATCACAGCCAGGGATTATCACAGC
>NW_025153700.1:0-1415 GCF_004010195.1 Chiloscyllium plagiosum | reverse complement strand
AATTCAAAGTGATGCCCTTTGGAATGAAGAACATACCCAACACATTCCAAAGACTCATGAACAGAGTTGTTGCCTGATTAATAAACTGTGCAATCCGTTTGGACGATGTAGTGATCTTTAGTAAGTCCTGGAAAGATCACTTGGTACAGTTGGCAGAGCTCTTTGAATGAATACGCGAAACAAAACTGGTGATAAAATTAAACAAAACTAAATTCACGAAAGCAGACGTGATGTTCTTGGGACAAAATATCGGTCATGGAAGGTTGATCTCATGGAACACAAAGATAAAAGATACCCAGGAGTTTCCACGACCAACCTCGAAGTAAAAGGTGCTTTGCTTCTTAGGAGTCAACAGAATCTATCGGAAGTTTGTTCCAAACGTCAGCAGTGTAGTGGCACCATTAACCGACTTGCTGAAGAAGAACACAAAGTTTTGGTGGACAGAACAACGCCAGGAGGCACTCGACCATTAAAAAGAAATATTGACCACCAAACCAGTTTTAGATACACCAAACTTTCTAAACCTTTCAACGTTGCTAGTGACATAGGAGTTGGAGCTATACTGTTACAGGAAGACATGGGATTGTACTTTTCAAAGAAACTCAAGATCCACCAAAGAAAATATTCCATGATTGAAAAAGAACTATTGAGTTTGGTGCTCGACTTATGACATTTTAATGTGTACTCACAAGCAGCGTGTTGGAGACGGTTGTGTACACGGAGCCCAATCTGCTTACATTCTTTGAAAGCTTTAAAGATTATTTCATTGCAGCGTTAAGTTACACACTTTTAGTTTAAAAATTGGACATGTCGTATGTCGTAAGAATGTAATCACAGATGCGTTCTCACAGATTTAACTAATAAAGTTTAGACGAGATTTGTAATTATTCAATGTAAAATATCGGTATATTGGGAAAGGTTAAGGTGAACTTAGATTTCAGTTATCTGTATGTTATGGTAATGTGTTTAAAGAATAGAAAAAACAAATGAGACGGTATTTTCATTATGATCGTTTTTTTTTGAGAGAGAGAACGTGCTATGAACGTGTAAAGGGTACTGTACCTTTAAGAGAGTTGACGAATTTACAAGCACAGTGAGTTCTGGAAAATTTACAATGTATCATTTGGTCCAGCAGCTGGCAGTACCTGGGATGCTATGAGACAAAAAATAAAATCAAATTTGGTCAATCCGTTTAAATTATGTACTAAGAAACTAAACTACAATCGAGTTTAAATTTGGCAGTTGGCAATATTATAAAAAAATGAAGTGACCCGATGCTTTGGGGGATAAGGCTGAAAGAAAATTGACCAGTTCGGGGAGAACTGCCACGCAACCAACATCTGCAGACTGCCCAGAGAACAGCTCTCTTAAATTCACCTTTCTGTATCAATTACCTGTGAAACAGAAACACTACG
>NW_025153699.1:0-1415 GCF_004010195.1 Chiloscyllium plagiosum | reverse complement strand
CATGCTCCAGGGCCTCAACATCCTTCCTGAAATATGGGGCTCAAAAATTCTCACAATACTCCAAATGCGGTATGACCAGATATTTATACAACCTGTTTTATATTCAATTCCTCTCGTAATAAATGCCATCAATAATAAATGCAATTGCCGTCCTGACGACTGCCTCAACCTGCAAGCTTACCTTGAGAGAACCCTGCACGAGAACTCCCAATTTCCTTTGCACTTCAGATTTCTGAACTTTCTCCTCATTTAAAAAATAGACCATGCCTCTATTCTTCATGCCAAAGTGCATGACCACTCACTTTTCAACGTTGGAATGCATCTGCCAATCTCCTTCTTCAGCCTCTCTACCTCTTCAATACGACCAGTCCATCTACCTATCTATGTATCGTCTGCAAATTTAGCCAGAGTACACTCAGTTCCATCATCTAGATTATTAACGTAACAAGTACAACGGAGATAAGGCAGGAAGAGGATACTGATTAGGAATGATCAGCCATGATCATATTGAATGGCGGTGCAGGCTCGAGGGGCTGAATGGCCTACTCCTGCACCTATTGTCTATTGTCTATTCCTCATACGATAACCTTTTCATTCCAATGACCATTCTCGTGAAAATATTCTGCACATGCTCCAGGGCCTCAACATTCTTCCTGAAATAAGTAACAAGTTACGATTCCAACACTGAGTCTTGTAGAACACCACTTGTCACCGACTGCCATCCTGAGAAGGACTATTTTATCCCCGCTGTCTGCTTTCTGCCAGACAGGCAAACTTCCATTCATGCCGCTACCTTACCTCTAAAACCACCGGCCCTTATCATATCCAGTCATCTCCTATGTGACACCTTGTCAAAGGCCTCCTTCAAATCCACGTGCATAACATCCAGTGGCTGTGCTTGGTCAAGCCTGCTCATTTCCTCTTCAAATAATTCCAACAGATTTGTCACGCATGACCTTCCCTTGATGAAGTGATTCTGCCCTATTTTACAAAACACATTCAGAAATCTCATCCTTCACAAAGGATTCCGGGATCATACCCACGACTGAAGTTACGCCATTAATTGTGGATATTTTTTGTCTTTTTCCTCACTCCCTTATTACAATGGGGTGTCACGTTAGTGGGTGTCCAGTGCTCTGGAATTGTTCCTTACTCTAGTGATTCCTGAAAGATCACCACTATCCCCCCACATCATCTTCAGCTATCTTCCTTATATCTCTGGGATGTAGTCCATCCGGTCCAGGATAATTAACCACCTGCTGGTCATTCAGTTTTTTCTAGCACGCTCTCCATGGTGGTGGTCAGCATACTCAGCTCTGGCCCCTCACTATCTTGAATGTTAAGGTATTACTCGTATCTTCCACCGTGACCAAATTTTTCAATTCCTCGGCCTATTCTTGTTCACCACTACTACC
>NW_025153698.1:0-1415 GCF_004010195.1 Chiloscyllium plagiosum | reverse complement strand
GGAAACTGCGAGAGACCATTATGAAGAAAGAGAATGCAGAACGTTGAGAAAAGATGATTAGAGTCAAACTGAGTCAACATCATTTGTTGAAAGGAAAAACACACTTGACAACTTTGCCATAGTTCTTTGATCATATTACAAGTAGAGTTGATCAAATTTTGGTCGGCATTCCATAAGGGACCATATCAAAAGCCATTGCACAAGGTAGGAGTTCACGGTGTTGAGCAAAAAAAAGGTCAGGATTGTCCGTTGTTTATTAAGTGGAAGACACAGAATCTGGATTATTGCGTATTTCTCAAATTGTAAAAATGTAATTAGCAAAGTGCTGGAATGGTCAGTCATAGGACTTCAATGATTTATACCTGAATTAATGACTTGGTGGAATTGGCAGAGTGGAATGTGTCCAGATTTACTGACGTTGCACAATAGGTGGAAGGGCATTTTGCGATGAGGACAGCGGAACCTGGAAATGGATAGTGACAGGTTGAATGGGTGGTCAAAATCTTTGCAGGTTCAATTGCATGTCGGGCGATGGAGTTCATGCACATGGTAGGAAGAGTCAAAAGACTGACTGCCATTAAAATCAAGAGAAACTCCAAAAAGTGCTGTACAGAAGAGTCTGGGTGCCCTTGTGCATGAAACAAACAAAGGTGAGTGACAGACTGATTTTTTTCTGCTAAAAGGCATGTTCTTTCCTAATGCTCATACTGAAGGAGCTGATGTCCCAGGAAATGACTGAACTGAAAGAGCCCTGCAAATTAATCGAAAACCAAGACATGTCTCTTGCTGTTCTTGGGACATAGCTGATGTATTGTTTACAGATCTCTAAAATTTATTGAAAATGGAGTCAGGAAAGGGAGAGAGAAAATTAAGGACACCCATGATTATTAGGTGAAAGTGAGTCTTGCAGATGCTGGAGGTTAGATTCAAGAATGTGGTGCTGGAAATGCACAGCATGTCAGGCAGCATCTGAGGAGCAGGAAAATCACGTTTCATGCAAAAGCCTTCGATCGGGAATTTGGTTGGAAGCCTCGAGAGTGGAAAGATAAATATGAGAGGATGGGGCCGGGCTGAAGGTAGCTGGAAAAGCAATAGGTGCACGGAGGAGGTTGTAAAGTTGATGGTTTGGAGGGGAGGATGATGCACATGGGTGGGAAGGAAATGGGACAGATGGGACAGGTCATAAGGACGGTGCTGAGCTGGACGTTTTGAAGTGGGGTCAGGTGGGGGAGGGGAAATGTGGAAACTGGTGAAATCTCAATTGATGCCATGGGGTTGGAGGTTCCCAATGTGGAGATTTGGCTTCAGAACATAGAACAATAGAACAATACAGCGCAGCACAGACGCTTTGGCTTTCGATGTTGTGCCGACCTGTGAACTAGTCTAAGCTCATCCCCCTATATTATCCCACCATC
>NW_025153697.1:0-1415 GCF_004010195.1 Chiloscyllium plagiosum | reverse complement strand
ACCCCCCTCCATTAAAAGTGTCAGCGCGCCCTCCCCTCGCCTGCTCCCTGCCCCCTCCCTGTCTCGGTTTGGGGTCACCCCAACAGACCCTGGGTTTTGGAACTGGCCCCCTCTCTCCCATCATTAAACTCTCAGGGATTTACAATCTCTCCTGCTCCGGAATCACCTGCTGTGTCCCGGCCTTGGGTAAAGTTGTCCCTTTGGCCTTTATCAGAGTTTAATTCCATCCGGTTGTGTTTCCATCCTGTGGACTGAGGGACCAGGGCTTTTCCGAACCCTGGGGAGCTCTCGGTCAGTTCAGTTCTGATTGAGCTCAGGGTGAAGGGTCTCGGGGCCCCCATTCTGAGCAATGGAGTGGGGCGACGATGGGACTAACCCTGACCCCAGATACACAACCTCTTCTCAGTCGGTACCTGCTCATCAGGCCCATATTCCTATCTCCCTGCTGCCGGGGAGATGGGGAGAGATTGACTCCGGGGGTTTCTGAGCAGTTTAACTAATTTCCTTTTCTCTCCTCGTCTACTTTAGCTGGATGGACAAACTCCAGAACAGAACGGGACTGACGCAGGCAGGTTAACAAAAGCCAGCACAGAAATGAGCAAGTTCCAATCCACGAGAGGCAAGGACCCTGTCTGTGACTGACCGGAGACCCTCGCGGGACTACGTTATAATTATCTGGGTTCTGGTGCACAATATTTGGACCAGCTCTTCTTTCAGATTCTCGACTTGAGAGAGGAATGGTTTTTCAAAGTCAGCAACCACACACTCGACCGAAAACTCACTAGTACCACCTTCCCGTCCCCTCTCCTCCAGCTACATCCAAACGGTTCCTTAAGAGCATTCCAGAAACACAGACACTAGGGTCTGGATTCATTTCCCATCCCAGAGGCACCAGCACAAAGTCCAGGCTGAGATTCCCAAATACAGTGCTGAGGGACTTCCACACTGTCGGAGGGTCAGTGCTGAGGGAGTGGGCACTGTCGGAGGGTCAGTACTGAGGGAGCGCCGCACTGTCGGAAGGTCAGTGCTGAGGGAGTGGGCACTGTGAGAGGGTCAGTGCTGAGGGAGTGGGCACTGTTGGATGGTCAGCGCTGAGGGAGTGGGCGCACTGTCGGAAGGTCAGTGCTGAGGGAGTGGGCACTGTGAGAGGGTCAGTGCTGAGGGAGTGGGCACTGTCGGAGGGTCAGTGCTGAGGGAGTGGGCACTGTCAGAGGGTCAGGTCAGCGCTGAGGGAGTGGGCTCTGTCGGAGGGTCAGCGCTGAGGGAGTGGCACTGTCAGAGGGTCAGTGCTGAGGGAGTGGGCTCTCTCAGCGGGTCAGTGCTGAGGGAGTGGGCACTGTCGGAGGGTCAGTGCTGAGGGAGTGGGCACTGTCAGAGGGTCAGGTCAGCGCTGAGGGAGTGGGCTCTGTCGGAGG
>NW_025153696.1:0-1415 GCF_004010195.1 Chiloscyllium plagiosum | reverse complement strand
AAAGTAGAACTGTCACAGAGTAAAGGAGGAAAATGTCGCTGGTAATATTCCTCCTGAAAGTTCGTTGGGGAGGATGTTGCGGGAATGGCCAAGTTGCACTCGTACAAGGGAAAAACATAAAAAGAAAATGATTAAATATTGTTGTTTATGGACCAAAGAACCAATCCTTCGTCCGGCTGTCTTCTGGTCAGAGTATGGTTCAGGTGAGGATGGGTATGTTAGTATTTAGATTTGTATATGAATGAGAAAAAACCTTTTAGTCAAGAAGAGGCGGACTATGAGTCCTGTTGGAACGGCAGTTTGAGAATGATGGTAGTAAAGACAAGGGATTCCCCCTCTGCTCGACCCTGTCCCTGGCATCCTCTTGGCAGCTTCCCCCAACCCCCAACCCCCGCTGTACCATAAAATCAGATTAGGTGAAAATGGGAGAGGAGGAGAGACAAACTGACAGACTGAGAAAGGGAACGGATGACCCACAAGAGGAGGACGAAGGGGATGTTGTTCTTCCCGACCCTCAATCCTGAACAAAATAAAGAGAAGATAAAGTAGATGTAGAGGAGGCCTCCAGAGCATCAAAACCAAAGTCTGAAGGGGGAAACAAAAACAAAAAAGGTAAGAACGTTTAGACTTATCCCCTTTGGGAGGTACCAATAGGGAACAAACAGATTTGATTAGAAAGTGCCCCCCTCGCCAGTGGGGAGGTCAGAATATTTAAGGAGATCAAGGTCCTTGGTTGAGGATACGGTAGGGTTATCTGCACAAACTGATCATTATTTGGGGCCCAGTCTGTATACGTGGACTGAGTTAAAGTCTATTTTGAATATACTATTTACTTTGGAAGAAAGGGGACTTATACGAGGAGCAGCCATTGAAAGATGGAACAGGGAACATCCCATTGGGGATGGGGATGCTGGACAGAGAGAGAAGAAGTTTCCCCTCAGAGAGCTCCAGTGGGAAAATCAAAACCTGGAGCACAGAGAAGGGAATTGAAAGACCTGTTTCAAAAAGGAATAAGAGAAGCAGTTCCAAGTCGCAGAATTTGACTAAAGCCTTTGCAGTTAGAGAGGAGAAAGGTGAGACTCCCTCAGTTTTCTTGCAATGATTAAGAGACTCAATGGGGAAATACTCTGAAATGAACCTTGAGGACCCAGTGGTCCAGGGTCTTTTGAAAGTACATTTTGTGACAAAGACATGACCAGACATAAAGAGAAAGATACAGAAGATAGAAGGGTGGAGCGAAGAACCATTGGATGAATTGTTAAGAGAGGCACAGAAAGTATTTGTAAAGATAGAGGATGAGAGACAAAAAAAGAAGACATAAATGATGGTAGCTAACAAAAGAATGGAATCAATAGTGAGCAACCGGAGTGGCGAGTGGCAATATGTAGGACAGAGAGGAAGAGGGAGCGGACACG
>NW_025153695.1:0-1415 GCF_004010195.1 Chiloscyllium plagiosum | reverse complement strand
TGTTCAGGGTTTACAGAGAGTGTGCAGGGCTGTGTTGTTCAGGGTTGACAGCGAGTGTACAGGCCTGTATTCGTCAGGGTTTACAGAGAGTGTACAGGGCTGTATTGTTCAGGGTTTACAGAGAGTGTACAGGGCTGTATTGTACTGGGTTTTTAGAGAGTGTACAGGGCTGTATTGTTCAGGGTTTACAGAGAGTGTACAGGGCTGTATTGTTCAGGGTTTACAGAGAGGGTGCATGGCTATATTGTTCAGGGTTTACAGAGAGTGTACAGGGCTGTATTGTTCAGGGTTTACAGAGAGTGTACAGGGCTGTATTGGTCAGGGTTTACAGAGAGGGTGCATGGCTATATTGTTCAGGGTTTACAGAGAGTGTACAGGGCTGTATTGTTCCGGGTTTACAGAGAGTGTACAGGGCTGTCTTGTTCAGGGTTTACAGAGTGTACAGGGCTGTATTGTTCTGGGATTACAGCGTGTATTTAGTGCTGTATTGTTCAGTGTATTCAGGGATTGTGCAGGGCTGTATTGTTCAGGGATTTCAGAGTGTACAGGGCTGTGTTGTTCAGGCTTTAGAGAGAGTGTATAGGGCTGTATTGTTCAGGGTTTACAGGGAGTGTGCAGGGCTGTATTGTTCAGGGTTTACAGTGAGTGAACATGACTGTATTGTTCAGGGATTACAGCGAGTTCACAATGCTGTATTTTTCAGGGTTTACAGGGATTGTACAGGGCTGTATTGTTCAGGGTTTACAGCAAGTGGTCAAGGCTGTATTGTTCAGAGTTTACTCAAAGTGTACAGGGCTGTTCAGATTTTGCTTTGAGTGTAACGATCTGTATTGTTCAGTGTTTTCAGAGTGTGTACAGGGTTGTATTTTTCAGGGTTCACATAGTGTACAGAACTGTATTGTTAAGTGTTTGGAGACAGTGTGCAGACCTGTTTGTTCAGGTATTAAAGAGAGTGCACAGGGCAGTAGTGTTCAGGGTTTACAGAGAGTGTACAGGACTGTATTGTTCCGGGTTTACAGGGAGTGTACAGGGCTGTATTGTTCCAGGTTTACAGAGAGTGTACAGGGCTGTATTGTTCAGGGTTTTCAGAGAGTGTACAGGGCTGTATTGTTCAGGGTTTACAGGGAGTGTACAGGGCTGTATTGTTCAGGGTTTAAAGAGAGTGTACAGGACTGTATTGTTCAGGGTTTACAGGGAGTGTACAGGGCTGTATTGTTCAGGGTTTACAGAGAGTGTACAGGGCTGTATTGTTCAGGGTTGACAGAGAGTGTACAGGACTGTATTGTTCAGGGTTTACAGAGAGTGTACAGGGCTGTATTGTTCTGGGTTTACAGGGAGTGTACAGGGCTGTATTGTTCAGGGTTTAAAGAGAGTGTACAGGACTGTATTGTTCCGGGTTTACAGGGAGTGTACAG
>NW_025153694.1:0-1145 GCF_004010195.1 Chiloscyllium plagiosum | reverse complement strand
TGTTATGGTCAACGTTAATGCTGTATTCTATATGGAACCGGATGTATAATATTGGGTATCGGTCTGTGTATCTCGATCCCTTTTTGCGAGAATTGGGCTTCATGCTGCAGCTCCTCAGTTGTTGCACAAACACCGCGATTTATGCCGTGACCCAGACTAAGTTCAGGCAGCAGCTGAAGAATGTGCTGAAATATCCCTTCAACCAAATCCATCCATCCATCAAATTCCCTCAACAATCAATCCATCCAGGATTTTCTCATTTCAGTTCAGTGTTTCAGCGATGGAGCAGCCTGTCGCTATGGTATCAGACTGAGGGTAGCGCTGGCTTGTCCATCCTTATCCCACAGGGGGGTTACAGGGAAACATTTCAATGTTTCTCGCAATTCAGGGGCCAGTGAGAAAACGCACCATCCCAATGACTGTATCCATCATTTCCATTTGTAAACAATAAAAATGTTGATTAAAATATGCCGAGCAGCAGAGTGACCGATGTTTTTGTGTGTCTTTGTGTTGGAGAACCTGAGCTGGAGAGAGACAGACTCAGCCCCAAGTCCTGGTCTTCAGGGAAGGGGAGGGCACCGTGCCCTGAGCTCAGGAGCTGGGTTTAACTCCCTCTGTCTCCTCCACTCCAACCTGACCTCCCCATTTCTTCTCCCCTGCTCATTCTCCTCATTTCTCTCCCTCTCTCTCTCTGCACACTCTCTCTTTCTCACCACCTCTCCCTTTCACTCTCCCTCGTTCACACTCTCTCTCACACACACCCTTAACCCTGATTTCTCCACCTGACTCCACTCTTTCCTCTCCCACTCCCCTGCATTCACTCTCTCCTGCCATCTGCCTCCCTCCAGCAATTCATTCTCTACTCCATTTTCCCCCTCCTCCCACCTCCCATATCTCTCTATCATCTCACAACCACCCCTCCAACCACATGCAACAACCTTCTGCACCCCCCACCCCCGTCTGGATTAGAGAAAGATGGAGACGTCACAGAGACAGAGTGTGTCAGAGAGAGACGGAGGCGCAGGAGGGAGAGAATTTAATCAGAGAGAAACAGAGCGAGTTGGGGAGAAAGGGAGACTGAGATAGGGGGATCGAGAGTGAGAGAAGGTGAAGAGAGAGTGAAGGAGCAGGGCGAGAGTAAGTGA
>NW_025153693.1:0-1415 GCF_004010195.1 Chiloscyllium plagiosum | reverse complement strand
AGTGACAGGGATTCAATCTCAGTCAGTGACAGGAATTGGGCCTCAGTCAGTGACAGGGATTGAAGCTCAGTCAGTGACAGGGATTGCCCCTCAGTCCGTGACAGGGATTGACCCTCAGTCAGTGACAGGGATTGAGCTTCATGCAGTGACAGGGATTGAATCTCTGACAGGAAAAGGGATTGAATCTTGGTCAGTGACAGGAAGTGACCCTCAGTCAGTGACAGGGATTGACCCTCAGTCAGTGACAGGGATTGAGCCTCAGTCAGTGACAGAGTTTGAAACTCAGACAGTGACAGGGTTTGACCCTCAGTCAGTGACAGGGATTGAACCTCAGTCAGTGACAGGGATTGAACCTCAGTCAGTGACATGGATTGTCTCTCAGTCAGTGACAGGGATTGAATCTCAGTCAGTGACAGGGATTGAATCTCAGTCAGTGACAGGGATTGAACCTCAGTCAGTGACAGGGATTGACGCTCAGTCTGTGACCGTGATTAACTCTCAGTCAGTGACAGGGATTTACCCTCAGTCCGTGACACGTTTTGAAACTCCGTCAGTGACAGGGATTGACCCTCAGTCTGTGACAGGGATTGACCCTCAGTCAGTGACAGGGTTTGAAATTCAGTCAGTGACAGGGATTGAATCTCAGTCAGTGACAGGGATTGAATCTCAATCAGTGACAGGGATTGAACCTCAGTCAGTGACAGGAATTGAATCTCAGTCAGTAATAGGGATTGAATCTCAGTCAGTGACAGGGATTGAATCTCAGTCAGTGACAGGAATTGAGTCTCAGTCAGTGACATGGGTTTAATCTCAGTCAGTGACAGGTAATGACCCGCAGTCAGTGACAGATTTTTATCTCAGTCAGTGACAGGGATTGAAACTCAGTCAGTGACAGGGAACGAACCTCAGTCAGTGACAGGAATTGAATCTCAGTCAGTAACAGGGATAGACCCTCAGTCAGTGACAGGAATTGAACCTCAGTCAGAGACAGGGAATGAATCTCAGTCAGTGACATGGGTTTAATCTCAGTCAGTGACAGGGATTGAACCTCAGTCAGTGACAGGGATTGAACCACAGTCAGTTACAGGGATTGATCCTCAGTCAGTGACAGGGATTGAATCTCAGTCAGTGACAGGTATTCAATCTCAATCAGTGACAGGGATTGAATCTCAGTCAGTGACAGGTATTGAATCTCAACCAGTGACAGGGATTGAATCTCATTCAGTGACACGGTTTGATCCTCAGTCAGTGACAGGGATTGAACCTCAGTTAGTGACAAGGTTTGAATCTCAGTCAGTGACAAGGATTGTCCCTCAGTCATTGTCAGGGATTGAATCTCAGTCAGTGACAGGGATTGAATCTCAGTCAGCGACAGGAATTGTATCACAGTCAGTGACAGGGATTGAATCTCAGTC
>NW_025153692.1:0-1415 GCF_004010195.1 Chiloscyllium plagiosum | reverse complement strand
GAAAGCTTGGAATACTTTTCCAGGTTTGGTCTGTATTTAACTTGACAATCGACACGAAGAAGGTAGAAAAAAAATTATACATTGTACAAACTAAAACTACCGGATTGCGTTTAAATTGCATCTCACATTATTTCTCGCTCCTGCCATGGTAGAAATCAGCAGTTTGAGATAAACACTTGTCAGTGGTTTTTGTATGAGGTTGTCGCTGTGCACAACACTGTGACCCACTGTAGTATCACAATGATGTAGACTAGTACACTCATTCTCTGTTCTTTACTCGAGGTCTCAATTTTCATTTGAAAGAGCCATTTAGTTCTGATCATGTTTAGAATGAATGCCATAGTTGACATAACAATTAGCAGTGATTTCCTGAGCTGTCAGATATATTAAAACGAACATTTTGTCCGAGCATTTAATTGATGGAAGTGTTAGCAGTGCATATGACATGCCCAAAACATTGTCCCATTGTGTCACCAGTTTGCTAGTTGAAATGATACATTTCCTCTTTGATAGTTTTGTAAGAGGCAGCCTGAGGTCTACTTCAGATTGCAGTTGGTATAATTGCATTTAAAACTCGTACTGACCGTCAGTTTATGATGGAATTGACAAAATGTTCCCTCGAGCTGTTTTTGAACGGGTCCAGCCCTGGTTCCTCTCGCTGTGGTCTCTTGCACAGTAATAGATGGCGGTGTCTTCGATCTTCAGGTTCCCCATGTCCAACGCGAAAATGTTGTTTGAAGTGTCTTTGGACGCAGTAAATCGACCCTTAATCGCTGGTGCATAGTTACTGCTGGCTGAACTATAGTAGTACAGCAGCCACTCCAGACCCTGTCCGGGAACCTGTCGGACCCAGTACATGCTGTAGCTGCCAAGATCGAACCCGCTGGTTTTACAGGTCAGTTTCAGGCTGCCTGCGGGACGGCCAGTCTCTGCCTCTGGCTGGGTCAAAACAACCTCCGACTGGACACCTTTAAAAAGAAAACAAATAAACCATGAGCATTAATGTTGGTGATATGATGGCTGAGTCTTTTACATTCCTGCCGTAGACTAACATTGAGACAGTCACAAGAGAGACTTGAACAAAAAACACTTACATGATAAGAAAGTCAGTAACAAACTGAGGAAAAGTGTCGACACAATCATTCTGATAACTTGTGGGAAGCGGTTCTGCTAAGATCTTTCTAAACAGATCCGACCCAGGAGTGTTGAATTACGGTCCAGTGCCCAGGATTTATCTGGCCATCGGAAGGGGCAGGCTTATAGCTTCCACGTGTTGGTTTCCTGCTGGAGGCTCAGACTGGATCCTGGTATCAGCTTGTACAGCCCGAACACATGGGATCATGTCTTTACATGAGGTTCTGCTTAAACATGGACACATACATATCTTGGGATATTGGTTTTGCTGAATAGCTTCT
>NW_025153691.1:0-1415 GCF_004010195.1 Chiloscyllium plagiosum | reverse complement strand
ATTTGGCGGTGGAGGAGGACCAGGACTTGGCCAAAGGGCAGTGGGGTTGTTTGGTGCGTGTGTCCCAGAGATTTTCCCTGAAACTTTCCTCAAGTTAGTGTCCTGTCTCTTCAATGAAGAAGGGATACCATCAAGAGCAACAGACACAGTAGATTAGGTGGTTGGATGTGCAGAAATGTGCAGAAAAATCTCTGCCAGATGTGGTAGGTTGCTTTGGGGCCTTGGCCAGAGGTGAGCAGGAAGGTGTGTGTGCATGTTTCACACTTCGTGCGGTGGCAGGGGAAGCTGCAGGGTGATGCTGGGGTGGGGGGGTGGAGTGGATATCACCAGGGAGTCACAGAGCGAATTTGGAAGCAGATATTGTTCCCTCTGTAACTCACTGGTTAAGTCTACACTTCCCACCAATCCACACTATACTCCCGGCACCTTCCCTTCTGACCGCAAGAGGTGTAAAACCTGCACCCATACCTCCCCCTCACCTCTGACCAAGGTACGAAAGGATCCTTCCATATCTGGCCGAGATTTTCCTGCGCATCCGAACAACTCATCTACTGTGTCCGTTGCACCTGATATGGTCTCCTCGACATTGGGAGATAGGACACTAACACGCAGATCATTTCACAGAACATCGCTGGTACACACGCACGAAACAAACCCAATGCCCTGTGACTGAACACTTCAATTCCCGCTTCCACTCCACTATGAACATGCTGGTCTTGAGCCTCCTCCACTACTAAATCCAAGTGCCTCAACGTCTGGAAGAAGAACGCCTCATCTTCCAACTTAGGACCCTCCGACCACATGGCATCAACATCGAATTCACCAGTCTCCTCATCTCCTCTTCACCCAACCTCACCCCAGAACCAACCCTACAACTCGGAACCGTACTCTTGAGGCGTCCTATCTGTCCATCTTCCTTCCCAACTATGCACTGCACCCTCCACTCCAACCGAACACCCTCTCCCCCACCTGCATCTACCTATCACCTTCCTAGATACCACCCCCAGCCTCGCCACCAAACGCCCCGTTTATTTTTTAGCTCCCTTCCCCCCGTCCCACATTCCTGATGATGGGCATATGGCCGAAACGTCGACTCTCCTGTTTCTCGGACATTGCCTGAACTGCTGTGTTTTTCCAGCACCAAACGTTTCGACTCTGATCGCAAGCATCTGCAGCCCTCACTTTCTCCTTCACTGTCTTTTAGCTGAGACATTTGTGGAGGCCTTCCTTTATCTTACCCCTGTTCCAGACTGCTGCCCCTAGGCTTGCTTATTGCCTGCTCTCTCTTAGCCAGAGAACTCAGTGACTCTTCGTTTAAATGTAAATTCCACAAACCCATGTCCAAGTCTAGAGGGTTTTAGTCCATGGTGTCTAATGGGAATTTTTTACCCCACCTAACACCTACCAGCCCTGTA
>NW_025153690.1:0-1415 GCF_004010195.1 Chiloscyllium plagiosum | reverse complement strand
CACTCTCTGACATAGGCAGAGACACATTGTGACACTCTCTGACACTCTCCAACACACTGTGACACTCTCTGAGACACACTGTGACACTCTCTGACACTATCTATGACATACTGTGACACTTTCCAGCACATCTGAAGCCCTCTGTGACACTCTCTGACAGACGGTGACACACTGTGACACTCTTTGAGACACACTGTAACTCTCTCAGACTCTCTCTGACACTTTGAGATGCACTGTGACACTCTCTGATCCTATCTCACCATCTCTGAAACACACTGTGACACTCGCTGACTCTCTCTCAAACACACTGTGACACTCGCTGACAGATTGTGATACTTTCTGACTCTCCCTGAATCTCTGAGACACAATGTGACACTCTCTGACTCTCTCTGAAACACACCGTGACACTCTCTGACACTGTCTGAGACTCACTGTGACATTCTCTGACTCTCTGAGACATACTGTGACACTCTGTGACACTCTGACTCTATCTGCCACACTGGAACACACTATGTCACTCTCTGTCACTCTCTGAGACACACTGTGACACACTGACCGACTGCGACACTCTCTGGACACACTGAGACACTCTCTGATACACTGTGGCACTCTCTGACGGACGGTGACATTTTCCGAGATTATTTAACACTCTGTGAGACACACTGTGACACTTGCTGTCTCTCACTGACTCTCTGAGACACTTGGTCACTCTCTGAGACACACTGTGACATTTTTTGACTCTCTCTCACAATCTCTGAGACACACTGTGTCACGCTCTGACACACTGAGATACACTGTGACGCTCTCTGACACTCTGTGAGAAACGCTGTGACACTCTCTGACACTCTGTGAGAAACACCGTGACACTCTCTGACAGACTGTGACAATTTGTGAGTCGGTCGTAGTATGTCAGCGTGTCTCACAGTGTGTCTCAGAGATGGACAGAGAGTGACATAGTGTGTTCCAGTGTGGCAGATAGAGTCACAGAGTGTCACAGAGTGTCACAGTGTGTCTCAAAGAGAGTCAGAGAGTGTCACAGTGTCTCAGACAGTGTCAGAGAGTGCCACAGAGAGTTTCAGAGAGAGTCAGAGAGTGTCACAGTGTGTTTCAGAGATGGTCAGATAGGATCAGAGAGTGTCACAGTGCATCTCAAAGTGTCAGAGACAGTCAGTGTTACAATTTGCCTGAGAGAGTGTCAGAGGGAGTCAGAGAGTGTCACTTTGTGTCTCAGTGAGTGTCATAGTGTGTCTCAGAGAGTGTCACAGTCTGTCAGAGTGTGTCACAGTGTTTCTCAGAGAGTGACAGAGAGTGACATAGTGTGTTCCAGTGTGGCAGATAGAGTCAGAGTGTCACAGAATGTCACAGCATGTCTCAGAGAGAGTCAGAGAGTGTCACAGTGAGTCTCAGACAGTGTC
>NW_025153689.1:0-1415 GCF_004010195.1 Chiloscyllium plagiosum | reverse complement strand
GCAAGAGAGCAAGAGAGGGAGAGAGAGAAAGAGCGAGACATAGACAGAGACGGAGACAGAGAGAGAGGGAATGTGTGCAAGACAGCCAGAGGATCACAGAGAAAAACAGCGCACAAGACAGCATCAGAGCGACTGCGACTGTAAGAGAAACAAAGAGGAAAAAATGGGTTTTAGTATTAACACTACTATTTATAATAATGATGATGTAAACATTCAGAGATCCAGGTCTCATACATTGACAGGCGTAAACGGAGCAGAGATGAAAACTGTAGTGCTGGCACAGCACAGTAGGCCAGGGAGCATCCGAGGAGCGGGAAAGTCGACGTTTCATGTATCAGCTGTTCATCAGGAAGTTGGGGGTTTTGTAGGGGTGGTGCTGAGAGATAAATAGAAGCCGCAGCCGCTGCTGAAGACACCAAAAATGCTGCACGTAATATCATTTCTGCCCGCAGATAAAATTAAATGCACTACTTCCACCCACCCACCACCTGCATCCTCCCCGCTCCACACCCCACTCCCCCACCCCCGACCACCAAAGTGCAAATGGAGCAGGAACAGACCATTTGGTCCCTTTGCTTGCTTCACCACTGAATATGATTGGGGCTGATCAGTTGGTGTTTTCAACTCAACATTCCCATCTACACTCAGTAACCAAGATTTTTGTTCGACAAAGGAAAATATCTAACTTTGACTTGAAATATTCAATGACCACCTCCATCACGTTTTGAGACAGAGAGTTCCAAATTCACAGAACTCTCAAAAGAAACTTCTCCTCATCTCCCTCCAAAAAGTGCAGCCTCTACTTTTAAAACAGCACCCCCTTATTCTGAATTCACCCACAAGAACCACCATCCATTTAACATCCACCATCAAGACCATGAGGAATTTATACACTTTGATCAATTCACTGACAAACCCATCTAAACTCCAGAGGAAGGAAGTCAAATCCGCCCATCTACTATTATAAGACAAGCTCCTCATTCAAAGTATTAATGTAATAAATCTCCACTGAACCACCTCTAATATCTTTGCATCCTTTTTAAAATGAGACTGGGTTAGAGTGAATTGCGCCCTGCAACTGTTCAACAGAGGTTATTCTATTTAAATTAAAGAAAAGGCTTTAATTAATCAACCTTACACCAAATGAACTGATGCAGCCTCGAGGTCACTGCCAGTGGGAATTCTTAAACATCAGTTTGTGCCATCACATCATTGCAGAGAGGCCATGGGACCAGAAGCTGTTTGGATACAGGGAGATGATAGATATTGAAAAACAACTTCCCTTTGGGTGGTACGGTGGCTTAGTGGTTAGAATTGCTGCCTCACAGCATCAGGGACCGGATTTGACTCTAGCCTTTGGTGACTGTGTAGAATTTGGGCTGAAAATATGTTGCTGGAAAAGCACAGCAGGTCAG
>NW_025153688.1:0-1415 GCF_004010195.1 Chiloscyllium plagiosum | reverse complement strand
ATACCTCAGAAAGTGCTCCCTCAATATCTCATAAATTGCTCCCGCATTACCTCAGGCAGTGCTCCTTCAATACCTCAGAAGGTGCTCCCTCAGTACCTCAGGTAGTGCTCCCTCAATACCTCAGAAGAGCTCCCTCAATATCTCAGAAAGTGCTCCCTCAATACCTCCGATAATGCTCCCTCAATACCTCAGATAGTGCTTCCTCAGTATGTCAGAAAGTGATCCCTCAGTACCACAGACAGTGCTCCCTCAATGCCTCAGAAAGTGTTCCCTCAGTACCTCAGAAAGTGTCCTCTCAGTACCTCAGGGAGTGCTCCCTCAATACCTCAGAAACTGCTCCCTCAGGACCTCAGAAAGTGCTCCCTCAAGGCATCAGATATTTCTCACACCATACCTCAGAATGTGCTCCATCAAAACCTCAGGTAGTTCTCCCTCAATACCTCAGATAGTGCTCACTCAATACTTCAGATAGTGCTCCCTCAATACTTCAGATAGTGCTCCCTCAGTACCTCAGATAGTGCTCCCCCAATACCTCAGATAGTTCTCCCTCAATACTTCAGATCGTGATCCCTCAATACTTCAGATAGTGCTCCCTCAGTACCTCATATAGTTCTCCCTCAGTACCTCAGGGAGTGCTCCCTCAACACCTCAGAAACTGCTCCCTCAGGACCTCAGAAAGTGCTCCCTCAAGGCGTCAGATATTTCTCACACCATACCTCAGAATGTGCTCCATCAAAACCTCAGGTAGTTCTCCCTCAATACCTCAGATAGTGCTCACTCAATACTTCAGATAGTGCTCCCTCAATACTTCAGAAAGTGCTCCCTCAGTATCTCAGATAGTGCTCCGCCAACACCTCAGAAAGTGCTCCCACAATTTTTCAGGTACTTCTCCCTCAGTACCTCAGATAGTTCTCCCTCAATACCTCAGAAAGTGCTCTCTCAATACCACAGAATGTGCTCCCTCACTACCTCAGAAAGTGTTCTCTCAGTACCTCAGGAAGTGCTCCCTCAATACCTCAGAAAGTGCTGCCTCAGTATGTCAGAAAGTGCTCCCTCAATGCCTCTGAAAGTGCTCCCGCAATACCTCAGATATTTCTACCTCAATACATCAGAAAGTCGTCCCTCAATACCTCAGATTGTTCTCCGTCAATATCTCATATAGTCCTCCCTCAGTACATCAGATAGTGCTCCCTCAATACCGCAGAAAGTGCTCCCTCAATATTTCAGATAGTTCTCCCTCAATACCTCAGACAGTGCTCCCTCAATACCTCAGAAAGTGCTCCCACAATACCACAGAAAGTGCTACCTCAATACCTCAGAAAGTGCTCCCTCAATCGCTCCGATAGTTCTCTCACAGTACCTCCGATAATGCTCCCTTAATTCCTCAGATAGTGCTCCCTCAATACCTCAAAAAG
>NW_025153687.1:0-1415 GCF_004010195.1 Chiloscyllium plagiosum | reverse complement strand
TTCAAAATTCTATTAGCATACTTAAGAATAATGGATAAATTTCATCTTGCTATTTGACTGTGCTATCTGCAAAAACGAACAGGAATTGTTGCATGGAAAAGTAATTAGGGTTTTCTAAATTTATAAGGCTGGGATGACACAGATCATTCAAATGAGCAAAAGTCATATTTTTAACAGTGCGTGTTGCATCAGAAATAATGGATTCTTTTGTAGGTGTGTTGATTGGAAATAAAATGGATTTTTATATTACTGTATAGGTACAAGGGACGATTGGATTAAATTCAGATATAAACTTCACTGTAGTTGTTAGCAAGACTAAACTAAAGCATACTATAATTATTGTAATGCAAATGCCTTAATAATTACTGATAGAATCCTGAAAAAAAGATATATTGTACCATTTTTCAAATAGTCAATAAACTAAATTGTGAACCTCAGTATACTTGTTACCCAGACCAATTGTTATGCAATTATTGTAATGGTAATGACTTGATAACTAATGCTAAAACCTAAACAGATAAATTGGTTCAATACTTTGTAAGCATGTTGCTCTGAAATTGATTGGATATTTATTAAGATTGGTTAACTGAGGGACAAAATATTTTAAGGTGAATGGGGGAAGTTGTGGGGAGATGTCAGAGATAGTTTATTTATAGATAGTGGTGGGTGTGTGGAATGCACTGCGAGTGGTGGTAGTAGATTCAGATCCATCAGGGACATCTAAGCGACTCTTGGATAGGCACATGGATGATAGTAAATGAAGGGCATGTTGGTTCATTTGATCTTAGAGTAGGATAAAAGGTCGCTTGATAGAATTGAAGGAAGAGATGAGACAGAGTTTATTGAACAGAATTGTTTTTGTTTAAAAATGTAGTTGATGCAAGAATAATATATTTTCCGCCATTGAATTTCTTGTAGAGACATGATTTTTTCAAAACTTTTGTTATGATTCAATGTTGAGACACTTGTGTCAGAGTCTGCAAAGGGGAGAGTGAGAGAGAAAGAAATTTTTAAAAAGCAGAAAGAAAAGGAACGAGCGAGCAGATGAGCTCCAACTGTAGTGTCTCACCCTGCTATCATCTTATTGGGTGAGCTGGAATGCAGACTAGTCAAGCAACAACCTGACACAATTATACACACAGAATCATAGCTTACAGTGTCCTAGACACCACTGTCACCATCCCTGTATGTCCTGTCCCACCGGCAGGACATGGATGTCACTGAAATGCTGGAACATGCAGGGTTATGGACTAAGGTCTGCACAATGTAATCAATGTGATTTATTTGACATTTCTCCAGAATATTAAACTCTAGTTTAATTTGAAAAGTTAATAGCGTCATCAGACTTGAACTGCAAATGTCAGGAAAAAAAAATCAGCAAATTACAGCACAGATCGAGGCCACTTGGCCCATCC
>NW_025153686.1:0-1415 GCF_004010195.1 Chiloscyllium plagiosum | reverse complement strand
CTGTTCTATAAAGGACCTGTACTGCGCTATAATATTCTATGTTGTATCTGTTTCATTTCCTGCATTAAGCGAGAGGTTCCACAACGGGCCTGTACTGCGCTGTCATTTTCTATGATTCTACCTGCCTTTATCAGTTCAGCGGTTCCACAAAGGAACTGTACTGCAATGTAATGTTCTAAATTCAATAAGTCGAATTTCCTTTATGAGCCAAGTGATTCCATATAGGGCCTGTACTGTGCTATAATGTTCTATGTTCAATGAGTCTAACTTCCTTTGTTAATAGCTGAAAATGTGTTGCTGGAAAAGCGCAGCAGGTCAGGCAGCATCCAAGGAACAGGAGAATCGACGTTTCGGGCATTAGCCCTTCTTCAGGAATTTTCAGCTCTAATCTTCAGCTTCTGCAGTCTTCACTTTCTCCTAACTTCCTTTGTTAGCCAATTGGTTCCATAAGGGACCTATACTGCGCTGTGATCTTGTATGTTGTATTAGTCTAAATACCTATACTAGCCGAGCAATTCCATTAAGTGCCTGTGCTGCACTGTAATGTTCTCTCTAATATTAGGTTAACTTCCTGTATGAGGGGAGCGGTTCCATAAAGGACCTGTACTGCGCTGTAATGTTCTGTGTTCTCTGAGTCGAACTTTCTTTATTAGGCGAGTTTTTCCATAAAGGGCCTGTACTACACAGTAACGTTCTATGTTGCATTTGCCTGACTTCGTTTATCATGCAAGCAGTTCCATAAAGGGCCTGTACTGCGCTGTAATGTTCTATGTTCTATGAGTGTAACAACCAGTATTAGCCAAGCAGTTCCATAAAGGGCCAGCACTGCATTGTGATGTTATAATTTGTATTGGTCTCACTACATTTATTCGCCAAGCGGTTCCACAAAGGGGCTGTACTGCTCTGTAGTGTTCTATGTCTTATGAGTGTAACACACTGTATTAGCCGAGCGTTTCCACAAAGGGCCTGAACTGCCCTGCAATGTTTTTTGTTGTATTAGTCTAATGTCCGGTATTAACCAAGCAGTTCCATAAACTGGGCTGTAAGGTTCTTTGTTGTATTAGTCCAGTGTCTGTTATTAGCCGAGCGGTTCCATAAAGGGCCTGTACTGCACTGTAATGTTCTCTGTTCTATGAGTGTAACACCCTTAATTAGCCAAGCAATTCCATGAAGGTCCTGTACTGTGCTGTAATGTTCTATGTTGTATTCGTCTGACATCTTGCATGAGCCAAGCAGTTGCATAAAGGGCCTGTACTGTAATGTTCCATGCTCAATAAGTCTAACTTCATTTATTAGCTGAGTGCTTCCATATAGGGCCTGTCCTGTGCTGAAAAGTTCTATGTTCTGTGAGTCCAACTTCCTTTATTAGCCGAGTGGTTCCATAAAGGGCCTGTACTGCGTTGTGATATTATATG
>NW_025153685.1:0-1415 GCF_004010195.1 Chiloscyllium plagiosum | reverse complement strand
TATCATGTACACACACCACACTATTACAAAAAGTAGTCTATATGGTGCACACCCACCACACTATTACAGAAAGGAGTCTATATGGTGCACACCCACCATACTATTACGGAAAGGAGTCTATATCGTGCACACCGACCACCCTATTACGGAAAGGAGTCTATATCGTGTACACCCAACACACTATTACGGAAAGGAGTCTATATGGTGGACACCCCCCACACTATTATGGAAAATAGTCTATATCGTGTACACCCACCACACTATTACGGAAAGGAGTCTACATGGTGCACACCCACCACACTATTACAGAAAGGTGTCTATATGGTGCACACTAACCACACTATTACGGAAAGGAGTCTATATCGTGTACACACACCATACTACTACGGAAAGGAGTCTATATGGTGCACACCCACCACAATATTACGGAAAGGAGTCTATATGGTGCACACCCACCACACTATTATGGAAAGGAGTCTATATGGTGCACACCCACCACACTATTACAGAAAATAGTCTATATCGTGTACACCCACCACACTATTATGGAAAGGTGTCTATATCATGTACACCCACCACACTATTACAGAAAGGAGTCTATATCATGTACACCCACCACACTATTATAGAAAGGAGTCTATATGGTGCAGACCCACCACACTATTCCGGAAAGGAGCCTATATCATGTACACCCACCACACTATTACAGAAAGGAGTCTATATGGTGCACACCCACTACACTATTACGGAAAGGAGTCTATATGGTGCACACCCACCACACTATTACAGAAAGGAGTCTATATGGTGCACACCGACAACACTATTACGGAAAGGAGTCTATATGGTGCACACCCCACCTCACTAGTACGGAAAGGAGTCTATATGGTGCACGCCGACCACACTATTACAGAAAGGAGTCTATATGGTGCACACCCACCACACTATTACAGAAAATAGTCTATATCGTGTACACCCACCACACTATTACAGAAAGGAGTCTATATGGTGCACACCGACAACACTATTACGGAAAGGAGTCTATATGGTGCACACCCCACCACACTATTACGGAAAGGAATCTATATCGTGTACACACACCATACTATTACGGAAAGGAGTCTATATGGTGCACATCCACCACACTATTACGGAGAGGAGTCTATATGGTGCACACCCACCACACTATTATGGAAAGGAGTCTATATGGTGCACACCCACCACACTATTACAGAAAATAGTCTATATCATGTACACCCACCACACTATTACAGAAAGGAGTCTATATCATGTACACCCACCACACTATAACAGAAAGGAGTCTATATGGTGCACACCCACCACACTATTACGGAATGGAGTCTATATCATGTACACCCACCACACTATTACAGAAAGGAGTCTATATGGTGCGCACC
>NW_025153684.1:0-1415 GCF_004010195.1 Chiloscyllium plagiosum | reverse complement strand
GGGGATGTCACGGGGATGTCACAGGGATGTTACGCGGATATCATGGAGATGTCACGGGGATGTTATGGGGATGTCATGGAGAGGTCACAGGGATTTCATGGGGATGTTATGGGGATGTCACTGGGATGTCACTGGGTTGTCACGGGGATGTCACAGAGATGTCACAGGGATGTCACAGGGATGTCTCAGGGATGTTACGGGGATGTCATGGAGATGTCACGGGGATGTCACAGGAATGTTATGGGGATGTCATGGAGATGTCAAAGGAATGTCACGGGGATGTCACAGGGATGTTACGGGGATCTCATGGAAATGTCAGAGATGTCGGGGTGACGTCACAGGGTTTTCATGGGGATGTCATGGGGATGTCACTGGGACGTCACGGGGACGTCACGGGGACGTCACGGGGATGTCACAGGGATGTTACGGGGATCTCATGGAAATGTCAGAGATGTCGGGGAGACGTCACAGGGTTTTTATGGGGATGTCATGGGGATGTCACTGGGACGTCACGGGGACGTCACGGGGATGTCACAGGGATGTTACGGGGATATCATGGAGATGTCACGGGGATGTCATGGAGATGTCATGGAGATGTCACAAGGATGTTACGGGGATGTCATGGAGATGTCACAGGGATGTTAGGGGGATGTCACTGGGATGTCACGGGGATGTCAGAGGGATGTCACAGAGATGTCACAGGGATGTCACAGGGATATTACGGGGATGTCACTGGGATGTCACTGGGATGTCACAGGGATGTTACGGGGATGTCATGGAGATGTCACGGGGATGTTATGGGATGTCATGGAGATGTCACAGGGATGTTATGGGGATGTCAGGGAGACGTCACAGGGTTTTCATGGGGATGTCATGGGGATGTCACTGGGATGTCACAGGGATGTGACACGGATGTCACAGTGATGTTACGGGGATATCATGGAGATGTCACGGGGATGTCATGGAGATGTCACAAGGATGTTACGGGGATGTCATGGAGATGTCAAAGGGATGTTATGGGGATGTCATGGGGATGTCACTAGGATGTCACTGGGATGTCACTGGGATGTCACGGGGATGTCACGCGGATGTCACAGGGATGTCACGGGGATGTCACGGGGATGTCACACGGATGTCACAGGGATGTTACGGGGATGTTACGGGGATGTCATGGAGATGTCACGGGGATGTNNNNGGGATGTTATGGGGATGTCACTAGGATGTCACTGGGATGTCACTGGGATGTCACTGGGATGTCACTGGGATGTCACGCGGATGTCACAGGGATGTCACGGGGATGTCACGGGGATGTCATGGAGATGTAACAGGGATGTTATGGTGATGTCATGGAGACATCACAGGGTTTTCATGGGGATGTCATGGGGATGTCACTGGGATGTCACAGCGATGTTACG
>NW_025153683.1:0-1415 GCF_004010195.1 Chiloscyllium plagiosum | reverse complement strand
AGGATTAGGGAGTGACAGTGAGGATTAGAGAGTGAGTGACAGTGAGGATTATAGAGTGACAGTGAGGATTAGAGAGTGACAGTGAAGGCTAGGGAGAGAGTGACAGTGAGGATTAGGGAGTGACATTCAGGATTAGAGAGAGAGTGACAGTGAGGATTAGAGAGTGACAATAAGGATTAGGGAGAGAGGGACAGTGAGGGTTAGGGAGAGAGTGACAGTGAGGATTAGGGAGTGACAGTGAGGTTTAGGGAGAGAGTAACAGTGAGGATTAGAGGTTGACAGTGAGGATTAGAGAGAGCGACAGTGAGGAGGAGAGAGAGTGTGACAGTGAGAATTAGGGAGAGAGTGACAGGGAGGTTTAGGGAGAGACAGTGAGGATTAGGGAGAGACAGTGAGGATTAGGGAGAGACAGTGAGGATTAGAGGGTGACAGTGAGGATTAGAGAGGGTGATAGTGAGGGATAGAGAGAGAGTGACAGTGAGGATTAGGGAGTGACAGTGAGGATTAGAGAGAGAGTGACAGAGAGGATTAGAGAGAGACATTGAGGATTAGGGAGTGACAGTGAGGATTGGTGAGAGAGTGACATTGAGGATTAGAGCGGGAGTGACAGTGAGGATTAGAGAGAGACAGTGAGGATTAGGGAGAGAGTGAACGTGAGGATTAGAGAGAGAGTGACAGTGAGGACTAGGGAGAGAGTGACAGTGAGGATTAGCGAGAGAGTGACATTGAGGATTAGGGAGAGAATGACAGAGAGGTTTAGAGAATGACAGTGAGGATTAGAGAGAGTGATAGTGAGGATTAGGGAGACTGTGACAGTGAGGATAAAAGAGAGTGTGACAGTGAGGATTAGAGAGAGATTGGCAGTGAAGGTTAGAGAGAGAGTGACAGTGAGGATTAGAGAGAGAGTGACAGTGAGGATTAGAGAGAGAGTGACAGAGAGGATTAGAGAGAGACAGTGAGGATTAGGGAGTGACAGTGAGGATTGGTGAGAGAGTGACATTGAGGATTAGAGAGTGAGTGACTGTGAGGATTATAGAGAGACAGTGAGAATTAGAGAGTGACAGTGAGGATTAGAGAGAGTGACATTGAGGATTCGAGTGTGACAGTCAGGATTAGAGAGAGAGTGACAGTGAGGATTATAGAGTGACAGTGAGGCTTAAGGAGAGATTGACAGTGAGGATTAGAGAGGGAGTGACAGTGATGATTAGAGAGTGAGTGATAGTGAGGATCAGAGAGTGACAGTAAGGATTAGGGAGAGACAGTGAGGATTAGGGAGAGACAGTGAGGATTAGGGAGAGACAGTGAGGATTAGAGAGTGAGTGACAGTGAGGATTACAGAGTGACAGTGAGGATTAGGGAGAGAGTGACAGTGAGGATTAAGGAGAGACAGTGAGGATTAGGGAGAGACAGTGAGG